>NC_046288.1:55895717-56198747 GCF_004115265.2 Rhinolophus ferrumequinum
AATTACAGGCATTTTCAGTTAAAATGTCCTTAATTTAGAGTTTGTAATGCATCTTTCATAGAGATGAATTTTTGAATATCATGGAGGTGAATATTTTACTAGAAATTGGTAGCTCTTTTAAAATGTATTTTCCAGATGAAGACCTTTCAATGTGTTTTTATGTTGAATTTTAGAAACCCTTGAAAACCATTTTTTAGTTGTACCCAGATAAATGTTACAGTATAAATCACTGCAGAACAAACTTCATGAATCTTCATGTGAAATGTAATTAAATATTTTGGATTCCTCCAGATGAGTAAGTGCCCAGGTCTTTTCCACCCCTTGCCCCTTCTTAAAGGTAATGCTTCTTTATCAACACCTCATTAAAACAAAACATCTCTCTTGCAGTTCCGCGGCAGCCTTCAAATGACTTATTTGAAATATTTGAAATTGAAAGAGGAGTCAGTGCAGATGATGAAGCAAAGGATGATCCAGGTAGATACTTATATTCTTAGTACCATTATAAAGATGTTTTATTGTTGCACTCCATTTCATGGAAATAACTTTTAAATTGTAGATTCTTTGGTTACATCTGGGAAAATTATAGACTTTTTTAAAACTTGGTTTCCTCTGTAGTTAAATCAGTCGAGCAAAAATAATTGAGTCATCATTATCTTCTTGTTAAAAAATGTATTAAAGCAGCATTTAAACTGAGGAGGAAATCATATTTTACAAGTAATGATGTAACAAGATCATAATTTGGCAACATTTGTGTGTTCTATTTTTATAGCTGAGCACACATGCCCAATTCTGCTGCAAAAGATTTATGTGATTTTCTTTTGATCTCCTGGAGAAAAGTTCTGGTGGGTTAGTTAAGTGTGGATAGGAGAGAACGCTTGTTGTACAGATAACATTGTTCACAAATGCATTTCTGTTGTTAGTGGTTAGTTTGTGGATTACTCATCTTTCTGGTCATTTCCTTGCAGGCGTCCTGATACACAGTTGTAATTTTGACCATGGGCTTTGTGGATGGATCAGGGAGAAAGACAGTGACTTACACTGGGAACCAGTAAGGGATCCAGCAGGTAAAACCAATTACTGAACTCTAGGCCACATTTCAGTTTGATCCTATTGGTAGCCTAGTTCTGCTAATCAAGTATACTGTAACACATCTATGTGTTTATTTAATAAAGAGGGTAAAGATCTTGTCTGGCATTCATATTCCCTTTTTTAACTTAATTTGTTAGCTGTCAACTAGAATTATATTATGGGAAGATGAGTAGTTCTTTAAAAGGCCAACTACCCTGTTTCCCCAAAAATAAGACCTAGCTGGACAATCAGCTCTAATGCGTCTTTTGGAGAAAAATGAAAATAATTGTAAAATAAGACCCGGTCTTATAAGACCCGGTCTTATAAGAGACCGGGTCTTATATTCATTTTTGCTCCAAAAGACACACTAGAGCTGATTGTCCGGCTAGGTCTTATTTTCGGGGAAACAGGGTACTATCTCTCAGAAAGCTTGGTAAACAAAACACCTGAACTCATTCTAACACACAATTTTCAACTTACTTGTAGTTCCCCATTCCTGAGCATAAAAGTAGTACATCAGCCATGGTAATAGTGCCTGGTTGTTTTCTCAATTATGTCTTTCTTTTATTTTCTTTTTTGAAAGATTTGAGACATAGTTGAAGGAGACAGTAAAATTTCGGTGAATAACTCTCTGATAAAATTTTCAATCTAACTTGCATGACCTTGGAAAATTAACAGACTTTAAAATTGCATACTTCCTGTTAATCTAAAGTTTAGTACTTACAAGATGTTTTGTTGTCTTGTGTCAGAAAGCAAAGCTACATATTGTTGGTTTTTTCCCTCCCCTCGGTAATTAAATCTTTTGTGGATGAGGTCAACTTAATGGAAGGATGAGGAGTTTGGTTTCTTTTCTTCCTTTTTATACTTCTGACTCTAAATTTAGGAATGAAACATACAATTTGTGAAAAAGTATTTTAGTTGTTAGTTTTAAAATCCTAGTTTTTAAATATTACCCCAGGTATTATATAGAAGAGCTCAAAACACACAATAGTTAACTTGAGAGAGGATATGCTCTGTTAAACCAGTTATTCTCAAACATTAGTGTTTGTGCAAATCAGCTGGGGTCCTTGTTAGAATGTTAGATTTTGATGCATTTCTAACAAGCTCCTTGGGGATACCTATGGCACTAATACTCCGTGTACATTTTGAGTAGCACAGTACTGAAACCTTAGTTTAAAAATATATTTATTATATCCCCTGAGATTGAAATATATAGAAATATTTAAAAATGAAAATTTGAGGTAAGCTTTTAAAAATATGGGTTTCTTTTTAGATTTCTTTTAGCCATAAAGTAATTTTTAATGAAACACATTCACCTGGTACAGTCCCTCTCATTCTCTTGTGTTAACCCTCGTTCATTGAAGGTTAACTCTGAGAGGACAACATTATCATTTATGTCACATATATCTGTGAATTACAGAGAAGCCAACATTTACTTAATACCTACTATCGTCCTGACTCATTCCTTATTTCATTCATTTTATTTAATATCCTCTTATCCACTCTGTGAAGCAGGTAATACTGTTTTTATTTCACAAAGGAAATAAACATCCTCAGACAACACATAAACGTCCTAAGACCACAGAGCTAAAGACGAGACCTCACGTTCAGAGCTCTCTAGGCTGCCCACCCTGCCTCCCAGGTAGCTCAGTGCCCGGGACATCTGTAACATTATTCTGGGGTTTTCACTCTCCCACAGTCTGGCCTCCGTCTCCTGTGGGGTGCATGATCTGTCTCAGGCCTGTGCATTTGACTGACCTGGAGTATTTTGCTACAGAAAGAAGGATTGATGGCAGCCATGTATTCAATAATATTCATGATCACAACAAATAACTCTTTTAAGTAAGGTACATTGGAGAGAGTCATTCGTGCTAAAGTCAGAAGAATCCCTGACACATCTATGTAGGTAGTCTATGTAATATACTCAATTTTTAGAATTCAAACACTGTATTTTAGAACCAATTTAGTACTTTTCGATGTTTATTCATCACATATGTAAATGTCTTAATTTGTGGTGACTCCAATTCCACTTGCCCTCTGATAGAAAAAAAATGAGACAAGGATGGGAAATTTAAATGGCAGGCAAAAAAAGTAGGAAATGGTGATTTAGCTGCAACAGTACAGAACAAATGGAAAGGACGTGGTGGCTGCTGGGGTGACAGAATAGCTCCTGATGATTGACTCTGGAGGGTGCTCTTCTGAGGTTGCTCTAGGTTTTTGCCAATGACTTGAACCAACTGGATGTTGAATTTGGATATGGAAGGCATACTAACCAAACTGTGGATGGCTGAAAGCCAGAGGAGAATATGACTGTGCTGACACTACCAGCGCTACAAGATTAGAACAATAGGTCACATTTAAGAGGGTGAAATCTAATGGGGATGAATAAAAGGTCTGGCTCATGGTCTAGAAACCAACTATGCAGCTATGGGAAGGGAAGAGTGCCTTAGCAGTAGAATGAAAGACTTTAGAATTTTAGTGGGTAAAGAAATCAGTGAGTGAACCCTGCATGTTTCTGCCTAAAAGTTGAGTCATTCCTTTAGAACTATGGTATTTTTTCCAGAATGGAAAATCTACTTTGGTGGGTTCTCTACGAGAAATAAGTGTAGGTCAGTCAGAATGACCTGGATGGAGAGGTGTCTCAAAACTTATAGAAAAACAGATGAAGAAACCAGACCGTTTAGCCTGGAGAAGAATTACTGGAGCAGGGCTGCTTTTCAAATACTTCATAGACATCTATCACTATTGTTCTGTGACCATAAGGGGATGGAAGTCAGATCAGTAGGTGAAAACTACAGAGATTGATTTTGGTTCACTCTCTGAAAAAACTTCCCAATAGTCAGAGCTGTCTAAAAATTGCTCAGGCTGACTTTGAAGTAAGGAACTCTCTGTCCATGGAGGTGTTTTGGTGACATGGAACGATTGCTTTGAGAACTGGATAAAGGTTGGATTAGTAAATCTCTTATACCTCTGAGAGCCTCTTAGTCAGAATGGAATGCCCAGGTGATCCCAAGGAGATTAGTGAGCAGGAGTCCAGCTTGGAAAATGGATGAGAAGACCAAAGGAGGACAGAGAGATGGAAGAAGGGTAGGAGTACGTGGCATGCGTCAGGGTGGAACTGCAGATGGGCTTTTTAGAATATGTTGGAGGAATTCTAACCACACACTGATGGTAAAATACTAATAAAGCTTATTATGAAAAGTGCCTATTTTTCTTCTAGAAGTTTCAGGTGAGGGAGGGATGTGTGTGTGTGTGTGTGTGTGTGTATCACATGGTAAGACCAGAGAAGAATATAAACAATTTAATGAATTATTTCTGAGTATTATCTAATTACCAAGCTAATTGTTTCCTTGTTTCTATCTAGATTATCCCATTTATAAAGGAACATAGGTTTGGATTTATGACTGATTATGACTGATTTTAATGTTGTTCATTTCTTATCCAAGATCCATATATGCAAATATTCTCATATGCTAATATCTCCAAGAAAGCCCTCAATTAAATAAACTTACAACTTTGAGAAAGAGCTGTAAAATAAATGCATTTGATAGTTGCCCTGCCTGGTGCTCAGAGGTTTTGTTTATCACATTCAATCTTGAACTTGGTTGTGAGATAGTGAACTTAATACATTCCTCTAGGGTATGGAAAATTGTGCTACCAACAGATGTGGTGATTCACTGTAGGCATGTAGCTGTGGCCCTGAAGACATGCCCTTCTATAGATGTCAAGGCTGGACCTGGGGCTCCTTCCTGGAACCGGGATCTGAGGATCAAGGGTTAAAGGCAACCGACTCACTGCTCTGTCTGCTACAGATAGCCACAAGGAATTCACTTAAATATATAACAAGTATGCCAGCATGTACATACAAGTATGTCTGTTGCAGCATTAAAAAGCCTTATTTTGAAATCCTTGTAAATGGAAAAATAAATCAACAATGAAGATAAAAGCTGCCTCCTAGCCCTGGCTTCCAGTTGCCCTTCCCAGGTACAACTGGTTTCTTGGTTATCTTTTTCCGAGATATATTTGTCCACACGACAGCAAAGCACCCTCTTCTGTACCTCGTTTTTGTCACTTCATGATACTATCTTAAGAGTTAACATGAAGAACGAGGACTTAGAAGCCAGAAAGCCTGGGGTGAAACCCAGCACCCTGGCTTACTAGCTTTTACCTTGAGCAAGCCACTTAATGGGATAATCAATAGTATCTATTCAACACATGTAAAGCATTTAAAACAGTGCCTGGCCCAGAGTTATCATTAAAATAGTATTAGCCCTATACTATTGAAGATTGTCCTATATAAGTACATATAGAACACCCGCGTTATTAATGATTGTTACTCCATTACTCCTTGGATGTTGCACTTGCATTTAAGCAGCCATCCACTGAGGAACATTTCAGTTGTTCCCAACTTTGGTAGTTCAGACAATATTGCAGTGAATAACCTTGCACACGTATCATTTCATCTACGTCTGCATATATCTGTAGGATACATTCCTAGATGTGGAATGCTGAATCAAAGGGAACTTGCATTTTGAATTTTGATAGATTTTACTACATTACCTTTTATAAGGATTATAAACAATTTACACTCCCACCAATAATATTTAAGAACCATCTCCAATACAGCTCTTATAAACTACTTTTAAAAATCTTTACCAACTTCCTAGGTAAAAAGTCATCTCATTTTAATTTCTTTTATTGTGAAAAGTTGACCATCTTTTCACATTTTAAGTCATTTTTTTCTGAGATGCCCTTTATTTTTCTTTTGTGTTTTTATTTATTTGTAAGTTCATTATTTAAAAAATGAAACAGTTATTTTTCATGTGTTGCAAATTTTTAAAATTTTTTTTGCTTGTCTTACTATTGCATCGTATTATCTTAAAATGAAAATTTGGAAACAATGTTCTTCAGTAAGAAATTGGCTAAATTATTAACGGCATGCTTGCAGCTATGAGAAATGTATTTGACATTTTAGAAAAATGGCTGACATCTGAAAAAAGCAAGTTATAACACTACAAAAATGTTCACAGCGCAGCTCTACAGAGGAAGAGCAATAGTAGCCTCATTGATCATGTTTTACATTGTAGAGTTTTAAATACCTATACAAAAGGATGATTTGACTCTTATCAGGATGCCTTGGTTTGTTAGGTTGTCTTGTTTATAGGCAGCTTCTGGCAGAGTGATAGTACTGTGCATTCCACAGGGACTTACGATAATCCTTGGTTTCTTAAAACTTACAGTTTAACTGTAATAACCTTATATCTTAGTCTTCACCCAAATACCTGTGATGATTCAAAAGCTGACTTATGGGGAGACATTTAAAATCCATCTGAATATTTTGGCCCAAAATACCATTTGGATTAATTTGGCGGTGGGTGGGAGGGTGGATGGTATGAGGATAAGAAACAGTGTTTGTTGTTGGTGATTGAAGTCTATGACTCCAATACCTCTTTCCCTGTAGTTTTTTGTTCGCTGTATTTTTGGAACATCATTATTCAACACATGACATTAAACTCCTACCATATGCTGGGAATGTAATGAGGTGGTCTGGGGGACATGAGAGAGTTCACAGTCTCCTGGGGGAGGGAAGCCTGCAAACCACTGATTCCAGTCTGAGGACAGCAAGTGCTGAACAGGGGGTCAGGCAGTCCTGAACTTAAACCATTACTCTGCCACTCACTGTCTGGGCAATGCCTTGGGTGGCTTTGCCTTCCCAAGCCTTAGCTCTGTATCTGCAAAACAAGCCTTAACTTCCCAGGCTTGTTCACAGGGTTTGTGGGATGCCGCCCTGGAACTCTCCACATAGCCTGGCACAGAACTGCACAGATGTCACCTGTTTGGTTCTCTGACTGCTCAGAGGGCACTTGGAAGAGGAGCATAGGAGGACATCCCAACCCTTATTGTGTCTGACACAGATTGAGCATAAGAAACTATTGATCTTTTCACTGAAAAATAAATGGGGTTCCTACCCAAACAGATACATGAGTTCAGCATTCCAACCACATTTTCCCATGGATAAATCAGTGTTGAAACACAGTGTATATTTTCAGTTGGCTGCTGTAAAACAGCCTGAGAGGAATGTCATTTGTACATGGATTGAGTTTCAAAATAGTACTTGAAACTTTCCCTCTCCTGAGAAGCAGCTTCCCTCACTCACTGCTGCTCAAACATTTTTCCCCTTAATTGCAGTTCCTATAACAATAGGGGAGGAAAACTCTGTAGCCCAAGGAATCTGAGTACAAAGTGACCTGTCCAGAGTGACAGTTTTATTAACATTTTGTGTTCATGTATATGTAATTGGGAATTATAATATACTATAGTATATTGTATAGTATATACTATATTGTAGTATATATAGATATATATCGTAGTATATTATAATATATAGTATGTGTATTATAGTTTATATTTTGTTATGTTATGGATTTGTTTTGATATAAAAACATTGTAAACTACTTATTTCCAAATAAGTTTGATGCTCTAAGAAGATATGGAGTGTTTCCAGAACACGTCTGCACTCTAGTGTGAGAAGCATAGCAAACTGACTTTTTTAAAGGACTGTTCTCTCTTTTAGATTTTAAAAAATAAAAAAGAGAAGAGAGAATAAACAAATCTAGTGCCCTTTAAAACACCATCAGTTCTACTGCCTGGAGGTTAATTATCTGCATAGAAAATTCTCCTTGGCAACTTAGAGTCACCCACCAAACCAGCCTGCCAGCTTGACAACATAATCATAAGTTGGTGAGGATCAGGACTTGGTGAATGTGTGTGTTTGTGCATGTCTGTGTATGTCTGATCATATTCCACTGGAAATATTCATAGAGTTAGGATTACTAATTATTATGTGTCCTTGGCATAACTTGTATTCCTGAGCAGAGTGAGTGCTTTCTGTAAACACAAAACCGTGGAATTTAAGACTGGCATATAAATAAGTCATATTTTTCTCCTTCAAAAATTTGGAGTTCTTTACAAATGACTATCACAGTTTGAAGATTAACCCTGCCCCCCCCCCCCAAAAGTAAAACTCCTGTCCATCCTGTTTGCGCTAGAAAGGGATGTCGGCGCCCACACACACGGCCCTGCTTTTCCCATTGCAGGTGGACAATATCTGACAGTCGCGGCAGCCAAGGGCCCAGGGGGAAAAGCTGCTCGCTTGGTGCTCCCTCTCGGCCACCTCATGCATTCAGGGGATCTGTGCCTGTCGTTTAGGCACAAGGTGACTGGGCTGCACTCCAGCACGCTCCAGGTGTTTCTGAGAAAACACGGTGCCCACGGAGCAGCCCTGTGGGGAAGAAACGGTGGCCATGGCTGGAGGCAAACCCAGATCACCCTGCGAGGGGCTGACGTCAAGAGCGTAAGTAGAACCACAAAGGAGGGAAACCTCCCAAGTTTTCCTTTCATAGGAGAACTCTGAGGTCTGAATTGGAAGAAGCCTTGATCTCTTTATTAACTCAGTCTCAGACGTAGGTTTATAATTTTTCTGGGCTTGACTGTGCCATTCCTTGCCTATTTCTATCACCACTTTTTGCTTCTTCATACATTCTTTAGTACAACGTATGACCACCACTAATCTCCCTACCTTAGCGTAGATCCCCTAATTTTAGTGAAAAAAAATGAGGAATTAAAGAAGTAAAAGTGTTCATTGAGAAACTTCAAAGGGCAGAGGTGGTGAGCGTAACTGTTCCTGCTTTTCCTTTTGTTCCTTATACTTCAAACTTTGACCACCATGAGTTACAGTGTTTTATTATTATTGTTTTTAATGTTTCATTAAAGTCGATTTTTTTCTCTTTGCCTCAGAGATCATCATTAAGTAGCCCTGGATGGAAACCCAGGACAATATATTTGGAAAATACTATTCTTTTCTGGACAGGATATGGGAGCTTTGATTGAATAAATTTTATCCTACATAATCAAGTCATAGGTAGCAATAAAATGATCTGGAACAACTCCCCGAATAATGAATTACTTGGAAAAAGTGCCTTCTTTATGTTGATGCTTATAAAACATTTGCTATTAGAAGATTCTGCATCTATATCTAGTTTCTAGAAACCAAAAAGAGGATAGACTCCATTAATACACCTTTTATCGGAGTCTTTAGTTTTATTTTACTGATTTTTTTCTTTAAAATTTTGTTCATATTTAAATTTTTAGAGAAGTAAAACAAGATAATTATTCATTTCAAATCACAGTGTAGAAAGGTTTATTGTTTTTAAAAGGAGCAAGGATGCTCTATACAAAGTAAAATACAAGTATAGTGAAAGTTCTCGGTCTTTCCATAACTAAAACAACACTGATTGGGTGATGACGGTTGATTCTATTCCATTTTGCAGCAAAGCTATATTACTCCAATGGAGAAACTAGAAAACATCAGAGACAGGTTACGTGACTGTGATCTTTTAGATCTGTGGCTCTCAACTTGTGCACCTCTATTTTCCACTACACTGTTTTTCTTCTGACCTTGGTAATCTTTGACAAAAGTGTCCACTTCATAAGCATTCCTAAATTGAAGTAGTCTACAGTTTAGGATGGCTTTTTAAAGGATAACTGATTCTGAGTTATGGGGTCTGATTAACAGTTTACTGGTGATTTAACTTTCTAGAAGGCATGCCTCCAGTGACACTGTTCTAGTTTTTCCTTCTGTTAAGTAAGTTTACTATTTACTTTTGGGGGAAGTTTGCCTTTATTTTGCTAAATGAGCAAGGATTGGAAAAGGCAGAGGAGGCTTGACTGGTGTGTGTGTTCTCTCCCTAGGTTATCTTCAAAGGTGAACAAAGGCGTGGTCACACTGGGGAGATTGGATTGGACGATGTGAGCTTGAAAAAAGGCCCCTGCTCTGAAGAACGCGAGCAACTCCACAACTAGCAATGAACTCACATGTTGCTCCCTCTTCTTTTTCTAATTTTCACCTCCTGTCTTCTCCCTTTCAGGCCTAGGAGAAGAGTGGGTCAGTGGGTCAGGAGAAAGTCTGGTTGTTGACCCACATCTTGCTGGCCTGCTTGTGTGCAATCCCAATGAACAGTGACATTCTCCTTGAAATAGAAGGGGTATCTGTAGACACATGCAAGCCATCCATCCTATGTCTCTTTTAGGAAGGCCATCAGCGTGTATGCCCTATGCCATCCTTCATCCTGGTTATAAGGTGTTCCTAGTAGCAAATTACGGGAGGCGTTTTCAAAAGAAATCTGTGCAAATGGCCATTCTGTTATCTGTTCAGTGTTGTACCATGAGTAGTATTGACTTTCCCTAAGATATGTTGTACAATGTGCTTGTGAAATTGGTTTCTCCTCTTCACCGTTAGTTCTGGACTGATCTGAACTCTTTCACTGCCATTCACTTTATAAAAGAAGGGTGTGTAACATATCAAGTTGCATTTATTCTTGTTATCTCTATTCTTCTTTTAAAGACAATTATGTAGATTGGGCACGTAATTCCTCGTTAGTAGTATTGTGTTTTGTGTAAATGTGCTATTGATATTAAATAGTTACGTGTTCCTAATATTTACAGACGCTAGTTGCAAGGGAAAAGGCAGCTTGTGATCTCTTGACTTAAAAAATACACAGTGAAATGTTATTCAGTTCCAATACCTTATATTCGTAGCAAGAGAAATTTAGAAAAGGTGTCAGGTTGTGGTAGGGGAGGAATTCATTTTTTAATGACCTTGAGTTTGATCCCTATAAAGGATAGTAAACCATTCAGGTAGGTAAGAAACTGCAGTTAGCATATAAAACCCTCACTGTTTCTAGTTACACTTTAAAACCAACAGCTTTCTCCATAATAACATGGTCTCCCTGGTAATCGGTAAGAAGGTTTCCAAAAAGCCTGGTTGTTTCAAAGGAAAGATTCTGTTTGTGAAAGCAGGGTGAGGAGAAGCTACATTGGAATATATTTTCATACTGATTTTTAAATCAGTATAAATTTAGGCAGGTCTAGCTCATAACTTATGTGCTATCTTGTCGGGATAGGATAAGAAGCAAGTCCCATGCTTTGAAGCATTGAATGTGCTGGAATAGGATCCACACACACACTAGAGAAACAGGACAAGACTGGAATTCTAAGATCTAGGAACCCTCAACTAATATATTTTCTCCCTGCATATTTCAACTGTATATGAAAAAAATACATAACTTTAAAAAGGCAACTTACTACTGAGGCTTTTCCTCAGTTCTGATTAATCGAAATATTTTCTGCTGTTTTTGCCAGGAATCACAAAGATGATGAAAGGGTTGGGGGGGAAATGATCTAGGATGAAAAATTAAAGGAACTGGGATTATTCAGCCTGAAGAGAAGACTAAGGGGCAAACCATTGCTGGTTTTCAAGTATATGAAGGGTTGGTACAGAGAGGATGGTGACCAGCTGTTCTCTACATGCACTAAGAATAGAACAAGAGGAAACAGTCTTAGGCTGGAGTATGAGGGAACATTTCCTGGCAGGGACAGTTGTTAAATTAAAATCCCTTATAAAGAAGTGTGACTTTCTCTCTCTCTCTCCTTTCTCTTTCTTTCTTTCTCTCTCTCTCTCTCTCTCTCTCTCCTCTCTCTCTCTCTCTCTCTCTCTCTCTCTCTTTTTGTTGTTGAGGCTTTTAAAAAATTAGATAAAAATTTGTCTATTTAAGATAGTTAAAAGATGTCCTTACCTCAAGGTAGAGTAACAGATTGCAGCATCTCCCAAAAGATGTTTTGATCCTACTATTATGTAATGAAAGTCTCCAGAATGAAGTTATTTGGACCAGGCCAGAGTCTAATTTAGACTTTTCTCTCTTCGGCTTCTAGTGGAGAGGAATCAAAAGGGGAAAAGTCCACCAAATGCTAGGCTCACTAAAAATGTCTCTCCCTTTATGGCAAACCTAGCAGTATTAAAACAAAAACAAAAAGGAAAAAAATACATATATATATATTTATTCCTAAAAGAGTATGATGAACAAATATTTTAGTATCTCAGTGTCCTATTGTGATGTTTTTGTTTTGTTTTTATTTTTCCTTGATAAAAGTATAACCCTTTCACTTGCTCAGTGGATATTTCAGATTTTTAAAGAGACCATAGCAAAGACTACAGTTTACAGAGATTTTTATCTGGTGCATTCTCTGTGCAATGTGTGTGACAACAAAACTTGGCTACTGATAGCGAGTGCCACGCCCAGTGCAACTGCCAGGCCCTTTCCTTCACCTACTTGGTATAATTCAGTTTCACTTATCAATTGGATATCCCAGCATCCACAAAATGGTAATGTTTTTTGAACGATACATACAAAGTATATCTTTTGTGATTTAATTTGGTGAAGGCAGGGCAGAAGGGAGAATATTAATCAGTGCACCTTTGAGTAGGGGCCAGAAAATATGGTCTTAGAGCCCTTTTTAATAATTCATTTCCTTTTTGGTCATACAAACTGCACAATTGAAGGCAAAAGGGGAAAGTGATAGAAAACTTCACTTTTAGGTGCCAATAATACATTGCACTAAACTGATGAAAGAAGTTATCCAAAGTACTGTATAACATCTTGTTTATTATTTAATGTTTTCTAAAATGAAAAATGTTAGTGGTTTTCCAAACAGCAAAACAAAAATAATTCTTTGTAAATAAAAAACACTGTTAATAATATCAGTTGTCTGTTTCTTGTTGTTTTGATTTTTTTTTTCTTTTTTTTTTTTTTTTTTTTTTTTTTTTTTTTTTTTTTTTAACTGCTTGAATGATTAGGGACAAAGATATTGCCCAAATTATTATACTTTCTAGATTATAAAACATGAGATACTTTTCATCAGAATGCACAGGGAAAGAGACCAGATGCACACCTTAGCAAATTGCTTTAGTTTTCTCATATCGCACTTAGTTGTAAGCATTTGCCTCAAATCCTTTTATGAAAAGGCAGGATAAGCTATAAGTAAATATATATGAATTATAATTGAAAAGCCTTTTTTGCTAGTATTGATTTTGTTCGTTTATGACATTTTTCACATACTCCAATAACCTTTAAATGGAGAAAACAACTATAAGTAAACAAAATTAATGAAATGCAAGATTAAAAGTTAGTCTTTTTAGAAAATTAGAAAGAATATGCTTAATAGCTTCTTTCCAATACTCAGAGAAATCTTAGCAGTTGGGACAGTCGTTTTGGATAAATTCATACTTTAATCAAAAGGTAAATAAAGTAATTCCTGAGAGTTCTGAAAAAGCACAGGTTTTCTGAGTATGTTAAGAAATTAAACCTTTAGAAACCTATTTCAGATTGGGTGTGAAGGAAGCAGATAATTATGAGATTTCAGAACCAGTTCATTGATTTATTTGAAAGATTTTAGAGTACTGACTATATGTGTGGCTTTGGCATATAACAGAAAGGAGACTTTCCCTCATTGGGTTTCAATCTAGAGAAGAGGATATTCATTCAAAGTCATATAAATAAATCCAAAATTTTTTTTCTGAAAAGTCGTATGTGGTACCTTGAAGGCTCAGAAAGCATGGTGAATCCCATGCACTTTGCCCTCTGCTTTTCAAACTTTAATATTTGGAACTCACCTCGAGATCTTGTTAAAATGCAGCTTCTGATTTGGTAGATATGGACTGGCACTTGAGATTCTACATTTTTAACCAGCTCTCAGGTGATGCCCATACTGCTAGTCCTGGGACCCAATTTAACAAACAAAGCCTAAAGATTTAAAGATAAAGGCCGAGGGGTCTGGGCCTTTATCTCTGCTAATTTTCACTGTTGGAAGGCCTAAAATACCAGGGTTGCAAGATCTACTTCACAAGAATTTACTAAGCTCCAGTGTACTTATTTCAAAAAATGTTAGGGTTTCAACAATTAAAAATATCAATAAATAGACGAATATTATTTTTAGTAGAACAAATTCTGGATATAATAAGTACCATTATCAAAATGAAAAATTCACCAAGGTATTCAACAGCAGATTTGAGCTGGCAGGAGAAAGACTCAGTCAACTTGAAGACATGTCAGTTGACATCTAGTTTGAGGAACAGCAAGATAAAGCTTCAATAAGGATAAAACAACGATGCTCAACAAGGAAATAGAAGATGTGAAAAATTCTATACACCAACCAGACTAACATGCATCTATAGAACACTCTATTCAACACAAGAATACATATTTTTTTCAAGTGTATCGGTGTTTACAGACCATAAATTAGGCTACAAAACAAGTCACAATAAATTTAAAAAGAACAGCAATTATACAAAGTATATTCTTACACCACAATGAAATAATTAGAAATCAATTACAGGAAAATTGGGAAAATTCACAAATATGTGGAAATTAAACAACATGCTCATAAATTACCAATTGCTGAAAGAAGAAAGCAAAGGAAAATTAAGAAATATTTTGGGTTGCCTCTTTATTTTGTTGAAGGTTTCTTTTTCTATGCAGAAGCTCTTTAGTTTGATATAGTCCTATTTACTTTAGCTTTTAATTCCCTTGCCTTTGAGGTCAAATTCATAAAATCCTCTTTGAACCCAAGGTCCATAAGTTTAGTACCTATGTTTTTTTCTATGCAGTTTAGTGTTTCAGGTCTTATGTTTAGGTCTTTGATCCATTTTGAATTAATTTTGGTATACGGTGACAGATAACAGTCTAGATTCATTCTTTTGCACGTGGCTTTCCAATTTTTCTAGATCATTTATTGAAGAGGCTGTCTTTTCTTCGTTATATATTTTTGGCTCCTTTGTCGAAAATTATCTGTCCATATTTATGTTGGTTTGTTTCTGGGTTTTCAATTCTATTCCATTTGGTCTGTGTGTCTGTTTTTCTGCTAATACCATAAGCTTTTGATTATTGTTGCTCTGTAGCACAAGCTGAAGTCAGGGAGTATGCTACTGCCAACATTGCTCTTTTTTTCTTAGGATTGCTTTGGCAATTTGGGGCCTTTTGTGGTTCCATACAAATCTGATGATTTTTTTGTTCTATTTTTCTTTTTTTTTTAATGTCATTGGTATTTTGATGGGGATTGCTTTGGGTAATACGGCCATTTTAACTATGGTTTTTTTTTTTTAACACAATGTTTTATAAATTTATTGGCACATAGAACTCTGTTTTCAAGTATTAGCTTTAGTTCAAAGAATATTTTTGGGGAATTTTTTTTTTAATTTATTGGGGTGACAATTGTTAGTAAAATTACATAGATTTCAGGTGTACAATTCTGTATCACATCATCTATAAATTACATTGTGTGTTCACCACCCAGAGTCAGTTCTCCTTCCATCACGATATATTTGATCCCCTTTACCCTCATCTCCCACCCCCCACCCCCCTTACCCTCTGGTAAACTATTGTCTGTCTTGTCTATGAGGTTTTGTTTGTTTCTTTGTTTGTTTTTGTTTTTTTCTTTTTCTTTTTAGACGTTTATCATTTATATCCCTCAACCCCCCGCCCCCCATCCACTATCTCTCTAACATCGCACCGAGCCATCCCATTTCCACTATCTCCACTCCCAATGCTGTACTCTGCCTCTTGTAAATGTACATATATATATATATATATATATATATATATACACATATATATATAATATCATAGTTGGCATTCATTATTGTTCAGCTTCAGGTGTACAGTGCAGTGATCAGGCATCTACATCTTCCCTGAGATGGTCTCCGAAGTGGGACACATGTCTATCGGATACCCTACAAAATCTTTACAATATTATTGATTACGTTTCCCAGATTAATTTTCAAAACCCCGTGGCCATCTTGTGGTTACTGATTGTTTTCTAACCCCCTCACCTTCCCCCTTACCCCCACCCCCCCGCCCATCTAGCAACCCTCAGTTTTTCCTCTTTGTCTCCAAAACTGTTTCTGATTAGTTCATTCAGTTATTCTATTCTTTAGATTCCACATATATGTGAGATCATATGGTATTTGTCTTTCTCTGTCTGACTTATTTCACTTAACATAATGTTCTCTAGGTCCATCCATGTTGTTGCAAATGGTAAGATTTCTTTCTTCTTTATGGCTGCATAGTACTCCATTGTATAAATGTACCAGTTTCTTAATCCAGTCATCTACCGATGGGCATTTCGGTTGTTTCCAAGTCTTAGCTATTGTGTACAGTGCTGCAATAAACATAGGGGTGCATAAAGATTTTTGAATTGGAGTTTTGGATTTCTCCGAATAGATATCTAGGAGTGGAATTACTGGATCATAGGTTAGTTCCATTTTCAGATTTTTGAGATACCTCCATACTGTTTTCCATAGTGGCTGTACCAATCTGCAATCCCACCAACAGTGCACAAGCGTTCCCTTTTCTCCACATCCGCGCCAGCACTTGTTGTTTGTTGATTTATTGATGATAGCCATTTTGACTGGGGTGAGGTGGTATCTCATTGTGGTTTTTATTTGCATTTCTCTTATGGTTAGTGAGATTGAGCATTTCTTCATATGTCTGTTTGCCATCTGTATGTCCTTTTTAGAAAAATGTCTCTTCAAGTCCTCTGCCCATTTTTCAATTGGGTCGTTTGTTTTTTTGGAGTTGAGTTGAGTGAGTTTTTTATAGATTTGTGATATTAATCCCTTATCAGATATATCATTGGCAAATATCTTTTCCCATTCAGTAGGATCTCTTTTTGTTTCATTGATGGTTTCCTTTGCTGTGAAAAACTTTTTAGTTTGATATAATCCCACATGTTTATTTTTTCTCTTACTTCCCTCGCGCGAGGGGATATATCAGTAAAAATCTTACTCCGGGTAATGTCTGTGAAGTTTCTTCCTATATTTTCTTTTAAGTATTTTATGGTTTCAGATCTTATATTTAAGTCTTTAAGGCATTTTGAATTTATTTTTGTATATGGTGTAAGGACGTGGTCCAGCTTCATTTTTTTGCATGTGTCTGTCCAGGTTTCCCAGCACCATTTATTGAATAGACTGTCTTTACCCCATCGTACATTCTTGCTTCCATTGTCGTAGATTAAATGGCCATATAGGCATGGATTTATTTCTGGACTCTCTATTCTGTTCCATTGATCTATGTGTCTGTTTTTATGCCAGTACCATGCTGTTTTGATTACTGTAGCCTTGTAGTATACTTTGAAGTCAGGTATTGTTATACCTCCCACTTTGTTCTTATTTCTCAAGATTGCTGAGGCTATACGGGTCTTTTATGGTCCCATATAAATTTTAGGATTATATGTTCTATTTCTGTGAAAAACGTCGTTGGTAGTTTGATAGGAATTGCGTTGAATATGTATATTGCCTTAGGCAGTATGGACATTTTAACTATATTAATTCTTCCTATCCATGAACATGATATGTGTTTCCATCTATTTATATTTTCTTTCAGTCCTTTCTTCAGTGTCTTATAATTTTCTGAGTACAGATCTTTTACTTCTTTGGTTAAATTTATTCCCAGGTATTTTATAGTCTTTGGAGCAATTGTAAATGGGATTGTTTTTTTAATTTCTCCTTCTGATGTTTTATTATTGGTATATACAAACGCAACTGATTTCTGAATATTAATTTTGTATCCTGATACTTTACTAAATTCATCTATCAGCTCTAATAGCTTCTTGGTGGAGTCTTTAGGGTTCTCTATATATAGTATCATATCATCCGCATATAATGATAATTTTACTTCCTCCTTACCAATTTGGATGCCTTTTATTTCTTTTTCTTGTCTGATTGCTGTGGCTAGAACTTCCAGCCCTATGTTGAATAGAAGCGGAGATAGTGGGCAACCTTGCCTTGTTCCTGATCTTAGGGGGAATGGTTTTAGCTTTTCCCCATTGAGTATGATGTTAGCTGTGGGTTTGTCATATATGGCTTTTATTATGTTGAGATATGATCCCTCTATTCCCACTTTCTTAAGGGTTTTTATCATAAATGGCTGTTGGATTTTATCAAATGCTTTTTCTGCATCTATTGATATGATCATGTGATTTTTATTTTTCATTTTGTTAATGTGGTGTATCACATTAATTGATTTGCAGATGTTGAACCACCCTTGCATACCAGGGATGAATCCCACTTGATCATGGTATATGATCTTTTTAATGTATTGCTGAATTCTGTTCGCTAATATTTTGTTGAGGATTTTTGCATCTATGTTCATTAGAGATATCGGCCTGTAGTTTTCTTTTTTTGTGGTGTTTTTGTCTGATTTTGGGATCAGGGTGATAGTGGCTTCGTAAAAATTGTTTGGGAGTCTTCCCTCCTTCTGGATTTTTTGGAAGAGCTTGAGGAGAATAGGTGACAATTCTTTTTTGAACGTTTTGTAAAATTCATCTGGTAAAGCCATCTGGTCCAGGGCTTTTGTTTGTTGGGAGATTGTTGATTACTGATTCAATTTCCCTGGTGGTAATCAGTCTATTTAGGTGTTCTGTTTCTTCTTGAGTTAGCCTTGGAAGGTTGTACGCCTCTAGAAATTTGTCCATTTCTTCCAGATTGTCAAATTTGTTGGCATATAGTTGCTCATAGTAATTTCTTAAAACTTTTTGTATTTCTGCGGTGTCCGTTGTCACTTCTCCTCTTTCATTTCTGATTTTATTAATTTGGGTCCTCTCTCTCTTTTTTTTAATGAGTCTGGCTAAACGTTTGTCAATTTTGTTTATCTTCTCTAAGAACCAACTCTTGGATTCATTGATCTTTTGTATTGTTTCTCTGGTTTCTATTTCATTTATTTCTGCTCTGATCTTTATTATCTCCTTCCTTGTGCTCCCTTTGGGCTTATTTTGCTGTTCTTTTTCCAGATTCCTTAAGTGTGAAGATAAACTGTTGATTAATGATGTTTCTTATTTCTTTAGGTAGGCCTGCAATACTGTGAATTTCCCTCTTAGGACTGCTTTCACGGCATAGATTTTGGGTCATCGTGTTTTCATTTTCGTTTGTCTCGAGATATCTTTTGATTTCTTCCTTGATCTCCTGCTTGACCAATTCATTATTTAGTAATAAGTTATTCAGCCTCCATGAATTGGTGTGTCTTCCAGTTTTTTTCCTGTAGTTCATTTCTAATTTCATAGCATTGTGATCAGAGAAGACAATTGGTATGATTTCAATTTTCTTAAATTTATCAAGACTTGTTTTGTGGCCTAACATATGGTCTATCTTGGAAAATGTTCCATGTGCGCTTGAGAAAAACGTGTATTTTGCAGCATTGGGGTGAAATGTTCTGAAAATATCGATTAAATCCAAGTGGTCCAATGTATCATTTAAGGCTGTTGTTTCCATATTGATTTTCTGTCTGGAAGACCCGTCCCTTGTTGTCAGAGGTGTGTTGAAGTCTCCTACTATGATAGTGTTACTGTTGATCTCTGTCTTTATGTCAGTCAGTACCTGTTTTATATATTTAGGTGCTCCTATGTTGGGTGCATAGATGTTTACTAGAGTTATGTCCTCTTGTCGGATCGATCCCTTTATTATTATATAGTGCCCATCTTTATCTTTTAATATGTTCTTCATTTTAAAGTCTATTTTGTCAGATATAAGGATTGCAACTCCAGCTTTTTTCTCACTTCCATTTGCATGAAATATCTTACTCCAACCCTTCACTTTCAGCCTGTGTGTGTCTTTTGTTCTGAGGTGAGTCTCTTGTATACAGCATATACAAGGGTCTTGCTTTCTTATCCAGTCAGCCACCCTATGTCTCTTGATTGGAGCATTTAATCCGTTTACATTTAAAGTGATTATTGATAGGTACATAGTTATTGCCATTTTTAAATTTGTAGTTAGGTTGTTTTGATTTTTCTTCTATTTACAGAAGTCCTTTTAGTATTTCTTGCAAGGCTGGCTTGGTGGTAATAAATTCCTTTATTTTTTTCTGGAAAGCTCTTTATCTCCCCATCAACTTTAAATGACAGCCTTGCTGGATAAAGCAATGTAGGTTGTAGGCCTTTGTTTTCCATTACTTTGAGTATCTCCTGCCACTCCCTCCTACCCTGGAATGTTTCTGTAGAAAAGTCATTTGATAGTCTTATAGGAGTTCCCTTGTATGTAACCCTCTGTCTTTCTCTTGCTGCTTTTAGGATTCTCTCTTTGTCTTTAAGCTTTGCCATTTTAACTATAATGTGTCTTGGTGTAGACCTGTTTGGGTTTATCCTGGTTGGAACTCTCTGCACTTCCTGGGCTTGTATGTTGGTTTCCTTCATCAGGTTGGGGAAGTTTTCGGACATTATTACTTCAAATATGTTCTCAATCCCTTGCTTACTCTCTTCACCTTCTGGTATTCCTATGATGCGCATGTTGTTGCGCTTGATGTTATCCCAGAGGTCTCTTAAGCCATCCTCATTGTTTTTTATCCTTTTTTCTTTCTGTTGTTCCGTTTGCGTGATCTCTGCTACCTTGTCTTCTAAGTCGCTAATTTGATCCTCTGCTTCATCTAACCTGCTGGTAATTCCTTCAAGTGAGTTCTTAATTTCGGTAATTGTGTTCTTTAGTTCTAACTGGTTGTCCGTTATGATTTCTACATCCTTCTTTATGTCTTCTCTAAGCTCCTTAAACATTCTTATCACCAGTGTTCTGAACTCTGTCTCTGAAAGGTTGGTTACCTCTGCTTCATTTGGTTCCAGTTGTGGAGGTTTCTTCTGTTCTTTTATTTGGGACGTGTATCTTTGTTTCCCCATTCTGGCTAACTCTCTGTGTTTGCTTTGATGTATCAGGTAGATCCCCTAGAGTTCTTAGTTCTTGGTAGGTTATCTTATGTAGTATGTGTCCTTTATATTTGACTTGCACTACTTCGTTCTTCTCTGCGTTTGCTCCAAAGGTGACTCTTGTGTTGTGTATATTGTCCTGCTCAAGAAGATCTTTAATTGCTTTTTGCTTGTGAGTAGGTGGGGTTAACTCCTAGGCTGACTCATTGTGAGACTTGGCTCTGCCCACCGCAGGACGTTCTGCTGCATGAGGGTTGACCACTTAAATGTAGTTGGGCCTCTATGGGCTCCAGTGCCTGCAGAGAATTCCCTCTGGGTGTGTGACTTGTAGGTCAAACCCAGTAGTACTCTGGTTTGGTCTGGAATTGGCCTCTGGATATGTTGAATCTTGTGCCTCTTAAGCTGGGCCCTCCTGGTCTCTGTGCTCTCCGTTCCGCCCTGGGATCCCGTGCGTGCCCGGAACTGCAGGTGCCACCACGGATTTCGCTGCCGCAGGCCGCAGCTGCCGGCCGGGACCCCGCCGCGGGTCTGCGCGTTTTCACTCCGCTCCCTTCCTTCCTTCCTTCCCCTGCTCGCCCAATTAGCGCACCTTCAAGTAATCCTTCCACGAGTCTCTAAGCTGTTCTGTGTGATGAGCAAAGAGTTCTTTGATGGGTTATAGGTCCCGTTTGTAATAAGATCCGGAGGAGAACTCAGAAAGTGTGCCCCGCTGCCGCCATTCCTATCCATTTTAACTATGTTGATTCTCATCAACAAAATGAAGAGGCAACCAACCGAATGGGAGAAGATTTTTGCAAACAATGCTTCCAATAAGGGGCTAATATTCAAAATATATAAGGAACACATACAACTCAACAACAATAAAACAAACAAACAAACAAAACAATCCAATTAAAAACTGGGCAGAGGACCTGAATAGATATTTCCCCAAAGAGGACAGACAGATGGCTAATAGACATGAAAAGACATTCACCATCACTAATCATCAGAGAAAAGCAAATAAAAACCACAATGAGATATCACCTCACCCCAGTTAGAATGGCTATCATCAACAAGACTAATAGTAACAAGTGTTGGTGAGGCTGTGGAGAAAAAGGAACC
Organism: Rhinolophus ferrumequinum; assembly: GCF_004115265.2. Taxonomy (NCBI): domain Eukaryota; kingdom Metazoa; phylum Chordata; class Mammalia; order Chiroptera; family Rhinolophidae; genus Rhinolophus; species Rhinolophus ferrumequinum. The sequence goes on from NC_046288.1 coordinate 55,917,462, forward strand.
TTCAGATACTGTTGGTGGGAATGCAGACTGGTGCAGCCACTATGGAAAAATTGAAAACATTTTACTGTAAAGATATATGTGCTCTGATGTTCATTGCAGCTTTATTTATGGCGCAAGACATGGAAACGACCAAAGTGTCCTTCAATAGAGGATTGGATAAAGAAGATGCTGTATATATACACAATGGAATACCATTCGGCCATAAGACAAAATAGTGCCATTTGCGACAATATGGATGGATCTTGAGATTATTATGCTAAGTGAAATAAGTCAGACAGAAAAAGTCGAGAACCATATGATTTCACTGATATGTGGAATATAAAACTGAAAGCAATAAAGGAGTGAGACAAACAAACACAGAAACAAAAACTGATAGACATAGACAATAGTTTAGTGGTTACCAAAGGGTAAGTGGGGAGGATGGTGGTAGATGAGGGTAAACAGGATCAAATGTATGGCAATGGAAGGAAAACTGACTCTGGGTGGTGAACACACAATGTGATACACTGTGTTTCCCTGAAAATAAGACTGGGTCTTATATTAATTTTTGCTCCAAAAGATGCATTAAGGCGTATTTTCAGGGAATGTCTTATTTTTTTCATGTACAACAATCTAAATTTATTCAAATACAGTCATGTCATCATCTTCTGGAACATTGTCATAACGTACTAAATGAATCCATCTGGCTGACGATCTTAACTGGGGCTTATTTTCGGAGTAGATCTTATTTTTGGGAAAACATGGTATATATGATGTATTACAGAATTGTATGCTTGAAACCTGTGTAACTTTCCTAACCATTGTCACCCCAATAAACTTTAATTTAAAAAAAGTAATAAGTATTTTGAGCTTAATAAAAATGAAAATAAAATATGCCACAGTGCATAGTGTACAAGTAAACCATTGCTTATAGGAAAATTTATAGGAATATTTGTAAATGACTATATTAAAAAAGAAGAAATCTCAAATCTATAATCTAGCCTTCAACAATATTTTTTAAAAAGCACAGATTAAATCAAAGTGAGCAGAAAAAATATAGGTCAGAGTGGAAAAAATATGAAAAAAATATAGAAAAGAAATAAAACTAAAAGTTGGCTCTTGAAAAAGATGGGGAAAAAAAAAGAATAAAAACAGAAATGTAAGTGGGTACATCATCATTGACCATAAAGAAATACAAAGGAATATTAAGGAATAGCATGAATAATTTTATGCTAACAAATAACCTAGATGACTTGGACAGAGTCTAAGAAAGACAAAAACTATAGAAACTGAATCAAGAAGAAATAGAAAACTGGAATAGATCAATTGCAAACATATAGATTGAATAATCAAAAAGTTTCCACAAAAGAAAATCAATGCTCAGATAGCTTTAATGGTGAAGTCTACCAAATGTTTAAGAAGAATTAACATTAAGTCTTCATAAACTATTTCATACTATGGAGGATAAAGTACTCCCAAAATCATTCTATGAGCCCAGTAAGTGGAATATTTTGTAGATTATTGCTGTTTTAACAATATTAAGTCTTCCCTTTCGTGAACATGGGTTATAGCAAAGGCAGTGCTCAGAGGGACTTTTGGCAGTGAACATCAGAAAATATTTTTTTAAAAGATCTCAAATCAACACACTAAATTTACATTAAGGTACTAGAAAAACAAGTGCAAACTAAACCCAAAGCTAACAAAAGTAAGAAAACAATTAAGATTTGAGTGAAGATAAATAAAAACAACAGAGAAGCAACAAAACAAAACAAAATTGGTCTTTGAAAAGATCAATGAAATCTGTTAGCTAGACTAACAAAAAAAGAGAAGATACAAATAACTAATATCAAAAATGAAAGTGGGGACATTACTATCTACCTTAGAGAGATGAAAAAGGATTATAAGAGACTACAATGACCAATTATATGCCAGCAAATTAGATAACCTAGATGAAGTGGACAAATTACCAAAATAACTCAAGAAGAAATAGAAAATCTCAACAGACTTATGACACGTAAAGAGACAGAGCAGTAATCAAAGCCTCTTAACAAAGAAAAGTCCAGGACCAGATGTCTTCACTAGTGAAGGCTACCTGAATTTAAAGAAGAATTAACATCAATCCCTCTCAAACTCTTCCAAGAACTAGAATATGAGGGAATACTTCCTCATTCTATGTGGCCAGAAATATTCTGATATCAAAGCTATATAAAGACATCACAGAAAATACAGAAAAATATCCCTTATCAATATAGGTGCAAAAGTCCTCAACAAAATACTATTAATAGTAAACATAATCCAATAGAAAATTAAAACAGTTATACATCATGAGTAAGTGAAATTTATGCTTAGAATGCAAAGGTCATTAAAAATAAGACAATCAATTATTCATTTTACTGTATTATCTAGCTAACACAATTAGGCAAGAAAAAGAAATAAAAAGTATTGGTAAGGAAGAAGTAAAACTATATTTGCAGATGACACAATCCTACCTATAGAAATGTCAATGACTCCACAGAAAAGCTACTAGAGCTAGTAAATAAATTGAACAAAGTTACAGTCTACAAGATTAACATTAAAAATTCAAGTTGGTTTTATCAGGGAAATGCAAATCAAACCCACTATGAGACATCACCTACATCTGTTAGAAAGGCTATGATCAAAAAGATAAGAAGTAGCAACTGTTGGCTAAAGTGTGGAGAAAAGGGAACTCTTGTGCACTGCTGGAAATGTAAATTAGTGCAGACACAATGGAAAACATTATTGAGGGTCCTTACAAAATTAAAAAGAGAATTACTGGGAGACTTCTGGTCAAGATGGAAGAGTAGGTAAACTCTGAGCTTGCTCCCTCCTATGATCTCACCAAAATCACAACTGAATTATAGAACTACCTACCATCAATGAGAACCACCTGAAGACTAGCTGAACAGAAGTCCTATAACTAAGGATATAAAGAAGTAACATCAAGACAGCTGGGAAGGGCAGAGCCACGGAATGGTCAGGTCCCAAACCTACAGTGTGGCATTTAAGAAAGGGGAGAGATATCTCAGCTGCAGAAGTCCCCTGAGGAGTGAGGGCTCCCCAGCCCAAGGCACCAGTTCCTAGAAGAGGAATCCCCATAACATCTGGCTATAAAAACCACTGGAGATTGTGTGACAGACAAAGAGCTGTTAGAGACCAAGGTACTGCTCTTAAAGGGCCAATGCACACTCACTCACAAACTCAATCTAAGCTCCAATGCAGGGGCAGCAGCTCAAAAAGTGCCAGGGACAGACAGGGAGGAATTAAATCAACTAATTTCAGGGTGAGGGCTGGAGAGGTGGAGGTCAGGGCAACTTTCTTCAGGGACAGGAGCACTGGCATGTGCCATTGTTCCTTTGTGAAGCATTCGTAGCTATATATGACAAAACCACAGCTAACATCATACTTAATAGTTAAAAACTGAAAGCTTTTTTTTTTTTAATATCTGGTATTAGACAAAGATGTTTTCTTTTACTGCTTTTATTCAACATAGTATTAGAAGCCCTAGCCACAGTAATCAGATGAGAAAAAGAAATAAAAGGCATCCAAACTGGAAAAGAAGAAGTAAAACTGTCATTATTTCAGATGACATGATACAAGTACAGATGATATGTACAAAGGACCCTAGAAATTCTACCAAGAAACTATAACAATTAATAAATGAGTTCAGTAAAGTAGCAGGACACAAAATTAATATTCAGAAATCAGTTGCATTTTTATATATCAATAGCAAACTATCAGAAATAGAAATTAAGAAAACAGTCCCATTTACAGTTGCATCAAAAGAATAAAATACCTAAGAATAAACTGAACAAAGGAGGTAAAAAGACCTGTAGTTGGAAAATTATAAGACATTGAAGAAATTGAAGAAGATACAAACAAATAGAAGCATATACCTTGCTCATGCATAGGAAGAATTAACATTTGTTAAAATGTCCATACTACTTAAAGCAATCTATAGATTCAATGCAATTCCCATCAAAATACCAATAGCACTTTTCACAGAATTAGAACAAATAATCCTAAATTTGATATGGAACCACGAAAGACCCCAAATACACAAAACAATCTTGAGAAAGGAGAATAAAGTTGAAGGTATCCTTCTACCTGATATCAAACTATATTACAATGTTATAGTAATCAAATAGCATAGCACTGGCATAAAAACAGACACACAGATCAATGGAACAGAACAGAGAGCCCAGAAATAAACCCACACCTACATGGTCAATTAATCTATGACAAAGGAAGCAAGAATATATAATGGGGTAAAGACAGTCTATTCAATAAATAATGTTGAGAAAACTGGACAGATACATGCAAAAAATTGAAACTAGGCCATCTTCTTATACCATATACAAGAATAAACTCAAAATGGATTAGACTTAAATGTGAGACCTGAAACCATAAAATTCTAGGAGAAAACAGAGACAGTAAACTCTTACACTGCTCTTAGTAACATTCTTTTTGGATATTTCTCTTTGGGCAAGGGAAATAAAAAAAAAATTGAACAAAAGGAATACTTCAAAATAAAAAAATTGTGTGCAATGAAGGAAACCATCAACAAAATGAAAAGACAACCTACTGAATGGGAGAAGATATTTGCCAATGATATATCTGATAAGGGGTTAATATCCAAAATTTATTTTAAAAAAAACCTAATACAACACCAAAAAAACAAACAACCCAATTAATAAATAGGCAGAAGACCTGAATAGACATTTCTCCGAAGAGAACATACAGACGGTCAAAAGACATGAAAAGATGCTCTACATCACTAATCATTAGGGAAATGCAAATCAAAACCACAATGAGATATCACCTCACACCCGTCAGAATGGCTATCCTCAATAAATCAACAAAAACCAAGTTGTTGGGGAGGATGCGGCAAAAAGGGAACCCTCAGGCACTATTGGTGGGATTGTAAATTGATGCAGCCACTATGGAAAACAGTATGGAGGTTCCTCAAACTATTAAAAATAGAACTACCATCTGACCCAGCAATTTCATTTCTGGGTGTTTAACCAAAGAAATCTAAAACAGTAATTTGAAAAGATATATGCAACCCTATGTTTATTCCAGCATTATTTACAATAGCTAAGATATGAAAGCAACCTAAGTGTCCATCAATAGATGAATAGATAAAGATGTGGTACATATATAGAATGTATATTACTCAGCCATAAAAAGAATGAAATCTTGCCGTTTGTGACAATATACATGAACCTAGAGGGTATTATGCTTAGTGAAATAAATCAGACAGAAAACGACAAATACCGTGTTTCCCCGAAAATAAGACCTACCTGGAAAATAAGCCTAGTATGATTTTTCAGGATAACATCCCCTGAACATAAGCCCTAATGCATCTTTTGCAGCAAAAATTAATATAAGACCCGGTCTTACTTTCGGGGAAACACAGTACCATATAATTTCACTTATATGCGGAATCTGCTAAACAAAATGAATGTACAAACAAAACAGAAACAAACTCATAGATACAAATGGAAGGGCGGTTGGGGGGAAAGGTGAAAGGGATTAAGAAGTACAAATTGCCAATTATAAAAATAGCAATGGGTATGTAAAGTACAGCATAGGGAATACAGTCGATAATATTTTATTAACTATGGTGTCCTGTGGGTGCTATACTTATCAGGTGATCACTTTGTAAGGTACATAAACGTCTAATCATGTTGTCCACCTGAAAGTAATATAATATTGTATGTCAACTGTAATTCAAAAATAATTTTAAAAAACGGAACTACCATATGATCCAGCAATTCCATTTCTGGATACTTTATCTGAAAAAAAAATGAATATACTAACTTGAAAAGCTATCTGCACCCCCATGTTCATTGCAGAATTATTTACAATAGATATGGAAGCAACCATAGTGTCCATAGATGGATGAATGAATAAATAAAATGTAGTATATACATACACAATGGAATATTATTCAGTGATAAAAATTTGCAACAAAATGGATGGATCTTGAGGGCAGTATGTTAAGTGAAATGTCAAACAGAAAAAAACATATCATATGATCTCACTTATATGTGAAATTTAAAACAAACACCCCAAAAAAAACAAACAAAATAAGCTCGTATATACAGAGAACAGATTGGTGGCTTCCAGAAGTGGGTGCAGAGTGTGTGTGTGGGGTGGGGGTGGGGAAGGTAAGGAGTAGGAGGAATGGGTGAATGGTGTCCAAAGGTACAAATTTCCAATTATAAAATAAACAAGTCTTGGGGTTATAATATGCAGCATATGTCTATAGTTAATACTATATTGCATATTTGATTATTGCTAAGAGAATAGATCTTCAAAGTTCTTATCACAAGAAAAAACTGTAACTATCTATGGTGATGGATGTTAACTAGACTTATTGTGATCATTTTGCAATATATACAAATATCAAATCATGTTGTACACTTGAAACCAACATAATGTCATATGTCAATTATACTTCAATAAAAAAAACTCAGCTGTTTTCCTCTGCAGCAACAATGAATAATAAAATAAGAAAATGAAGAAATCAATTTCATTTACAATAACATCCAAAAGAATAAAATAACTAAGAATTAACTTAACCGAGGAGATGAAAGATTTGTATATTGCAAACTATAAAACATTGCTGAAAGAATGTTAGGAAGACCTAAATAAATGGAAGGACATCTGTGTTTAAGGATTAAAAGACATAACGTTGTTAAGATGTCAATACTATCAAAAGTGATCTACATATTCAGTGCAATCCCTATCAAAAATCCAATGATCTTTTTTGAAGAAATTGGAACACCAATGTTCAAATTGATATGAAATTTCAAGGAGCCTCAAATAGGCAAAATAATCTTGAACATGAAGAACAAAACTTGAGGATTCACACTTCCCATTTTCAAAACATGCTACAAAGTGACTGTAATCAAAACCATGTGGTACTGGTAAAAAGAGAGATATATAGACCAATGGAATAAAATTGAAAGTCCATAAATAAACTCATACATATGATGAATTCCTTTTAATCAGGGTTTCAAGATGATTCTACGGGTAAAAAACAGTCTCTTCAACAATGTAGCTGGGCAACTGGATAAACAGTCTCTTCAACAATGTAGCTGGGCAACTGGATATCCAAATGCAAAGGAATGAAGCTGGACCCTTACCTCACACCATATACAAAAATTAACTCAAAATTGATCAATAACCTAAATATGAGACTTGGAGAAGAAAACATTCAAGTAAGTTTTCATGACCTTCAAATTTGGCAATGGATTCTTAACTATGACATGAGTAACAAAAGAAAAAAAACAGGTAGGTAAAATGGACTTCATTGAAATTAAAATATGTTGTGCAATGGACAATCAAGAGAGTGTAAAGACAACCCATGGGATGGGAGAAAATATATGTAAATTCTATATTTCATGAGGGTTTAGTATCCAGAATATGTAAAGAACTTTCACAATTCAGTTAGACAAACCCAAATTAAAAAAAAAAAAAATGGGTAAAGCATTTACATAGACATTTCTCAAAAGAAAATTACACAAATGATCAATAAACCCATGAAAGAATGCTTAACGTAATAAGTCATTAGGGAAATTCAAATTAAACCACAATGTGGTATCATTCCATATCCACTAAGAGGGTGCTAATTAAGAAAATGGAAAGTAACAAGTATTGGTGAGGATATTGCCAGTGGAAATGTAAGATGGTACAGCCATTGTGGAAAACAGTTTGGCAATTTCTAAAAACGTTAAACATACAATTACCTTATGATCCAGAGATTCCACTCCTAGGTATACACCCACAGTATTGAAAACAGTTACTTAAACAAATACTTGTATATAAATTTCATAGTAGCACAATTCACAATAGGCAAAGGGAGAAACCAGCCATGGTGTCCATTAACAGATGAATAGATAAGCAAATTATGGTGCATCCATACATGGAATATTGATTGCTTAGCCATAAAATAGAATGACCTGTTACATGCTACAATGTGGATGAACCTCAAAAGCATGATGCTAAGTGAAAGGAGTTAGACACAAAAGATCACATTCTATTATTCCATTTATATAAAATATCAAAAAAATAGGTAAATAAGTGGAAACAGAAAATAGATTGGTTGCCAGAGAGGGAATGGAGAGTAACTGCTTTATGGGGCAGGAGTTTATTTTGGGCGATTAAAATGTTTTGGAACTAAATACAGAGTGATTGCACAACGTTTCGAGTGTAGTAAATGCCACTGAATCATTCACTTCGAAATGGGTAATTTTGTCAGGTGCTTGTCATCTTAATAAAATGCTTTTAAAATTTTCAAATAATGTTGTAGAAAAAAGAGGAGAAAGAGAACAATACACAGATTGAGACAAATAGAAAACAAAGAGCAAATTGGCATATTTAAACCATATGCTAACAATGATCATATTATTTAAAAATAATTTAACTGGTCTCAACACCCCAGTTAAAAAGAGATTGCCAGATTGGATAAGAAAGCAAGACTCGACTATATACTGCCTATAAGACACATATAAGAAAAAGAAAACAAGTTGTGGGCATGGAGTATTTAAACTTGCTAACCTGGTACAGAACATTGCTTTGTCTAACAAATGTCTAACAAACGGCAGGGCCTTATCAATAAGGAAGTCCTAATTGAGGACACTTAAATGTGTAAGTGAGGCAGAGATCCAGGAAGCCTACCTACATTCTAGAAGACAAAGGGACATTCATGAACTGGGGTGATTTACGAGAAATGCTTTTCAGGGCTCCAGGATGCAGAAACCTGAAAGCAGCTTGGAATTACAGGATGTAGTTCCAAGCTGGTTTTCTGGGTTCCTTCAGTAAAACCTAAAAATCGAGCCTTCACTTATAAAGCGGTAATTTAATTTGGAAGAGCACAGATTGCTACCCTGTAGGCTATACTTCATTGTTTGATGCACATCCTCATTTTCCAGACCACAGCCCCAAACCAGTGTTCTGGACCTGCTTTCAGAGAGTCTCTTCAGCTGTGTTGAATAACCTAAACTGCGAATGATCCTAAGTGCAAGCAATTTTAATACTCAGAGGATATTTGGTATTGTCTAGAAACATTCTTGGTTGTCAGAACTTGGGGGTGCTACTGGCATCTAGCGGGTAGAGGCCAGATATGTTGCTAAACATCCTATACTACACAGGACAGCTCCGAGCAACAAAGAATTATCTGGCCTAAAATATCAGTAGTGCCGAGGTTGAGAAAGCCTGCTCTAAATCAATGCTTCTAAATCATGATTTCTAAAGAGTGGTCCCCAACCTAGCAGCACGAATAGGGCTCCACGTTTGACCTCCAGAATCAGACACCCTGGTGGAGCCCGGCAACTTATGGTAGAAGCTCTCCAGGTGATGCTGATAAGCGTGAGTCTGACATTCAATTTCCTCACTACATTTGCTGCTGACTCTCTGGAGTGACTTACATAAGGCCAATCCCCCAGTGCCTTACCACCACGACTGTCTCACTCTTTAGCTCTGAAATTTAACATCACTGTTCCACCAAAATTGTTCTTTCAAAGACTGTCATTATCTTGAATATGATTCCACTCATCAACCCATACGTGTCATACACTAGCAGAATCTGGCAGTAGAGAGTTTTGCCCCAGATCCCCCAAATCCTCTTCTCCCGTGGCTTCCACGAGCCTTACTCCCGATTTTCCAACCAATTACTGGAAAAATCCAAGGAGCCCCAAACTTACCAAGTCCCAAACTGTGTTATTGCACTTTATTATTAATTCCCCTCTCCCTTTCTTCCAAACCTGCTCCCTTTGCTAATTCCCCCCTTCTCTGAATGAAAACAATATTTTATCAATCCTTGAACTGTGTCACGGTTTTGTTGTTGTTGTTGTTTTTCATTTATTTATTCAAACCATTGACAAATTCGAGTAATTCTGCCTCTGAAATAGTTCTTCTGCCTCTGTCCCACACCAATGAAAAATATCTGGGATGACATTTTTTATTTCAAATTAAGAGGGAATGAATGAGGATTTCATTCCCAAGGCGTTTTCAATGGTGAGTCAATAGTACAGCTCTGTCCCCTCTCATGAAATCGTTTTGGCTCTTTGGCAGGCCATAGCCATGGATGCAGAGCATAATTATTTGTTATCTTTTTGTATGGTTTGTGCTTTTATAAGTGCTGTGGGGACAGAGCCAGGAGTGCAGTTTCCAGGCTCTCGGCCTCACGTGGAAAGGTGCTGGCTCAGGTAGTAAATGGCCATTGACTGTGATTGGATGGCCATCAGCTGTGGCGAGTTGGCCATTAGCTGTAACCAGTGAGCCATTGGCCACTAATATAACTGCTGTGGCTACGCTAGCAGAAAAATGGGGGGCTAGCAAGAAGATGGTGGGTGAGCTAGCAAGCGCGGATTGCAGAGAGGCGGATGCCGCCACCGAGAATATAGTGGTATGACTCCCCCATCTATGGCTCCGTGGGAGTTCCTTTTTGGCCTAGCCACATCCTGCGTTCTTATGTGGGGAGCGGGAGCTGAGACCCCGCATGACACCCTGCATGACAAGTGCCTTCAAATCTGTTATTAAATAAGATAATTAAAATGAAACAACACAACATACCTTGGCTCCTGCAGGGTTGAGCTTGAAGTCCCAGTTATCTGAAGAGCAGGTAAAAGGCTGAGAGAAGGAAGCTTGGAATATTTAGGAATAAATAGGAAACAGCCTTTTCATTTTCTTTCTCAATAGAAATCAGATGTGTCGCCATGTGCTGAACTTTTCGTCTTGTTAGTCAAAGTATGGACACTGGACCAGAAACATAAGCATCAGCTGTGCATTTTTAGAACAATCAATGAGCCCCCTTCAAACCTAATGAAGCAAAATCCACACCTAACAAGAGTCCCTCCATGACTTGTATGTCTGTTAAGGTTTGTGAAGCATCATTTCAGAGTGCAGTGCTTGAGTGTAGGTAGAATTTGGTTCCTTATTTTAGGGACAAGGGTCGCTGAGGGTCATTGAGTAACCCAACTCCCAAAGGTCATTCTGATAGTAGGTAAGAGTACTGGGACTCCACTCCAAGTCTGATTTTGAAAATGTGCTTATCTCCGGCTGAGCCAGAATGGCAAGTCACCAGGGTCCTACGGGGCCATGGAGCAATGCCAGGAGCAGAAAGAGGCTCAGTGTCTGAACATCTAGTTACTGGTACCCAGAGAACCCAGGGCATATTTTTGAAAATGTTACAAGTAATGAATCCTTACTGTAGAATATTGAGAAACTTTAAAAAGAAGGAAGGAGGGAAGGAAGGAGAGAAGAAAGGAAGACTCATTCTACCCCAACCTGGAAATAGTCATGGCTGCTACTTTGTTTATATGCCCTCTCAGACTTTTCATTTTTATCTGTACCTATGCTCTCCAGGTAAAGGCTTATAATTAGCAAGGCCTTATGAACAGCTTTCCCTGAAGGGGAACATGCTTCTGCTATACCTCATTGGGGTGGCTGCCTAGTATTCTATTGAGTGGACAAACCTTAAACATCAAGTTTTTCTCCGGGCTTTGGACTGCCTCTGTAGACAAACCCTCTAGGCATCCCAGAAACCTAATTACGCTGCAGGAAGTGATTCACAATCCATGTGTAATCGCTGGCCTCTTTCTTTCACTTGCTCCAGTGAACTATGGAAACATTCCCTGGAGGCCTCGGGTATAGAGCAGGAGGTTAGATTCCCAGGAAAACCAGACCTGAGCAGTTAGTAGTCTTTTAGAAATAGACATGGGGAAGAAACAGGCCAGTAGGAATCTTTCGTTTTAGGTCCAAAAACATTTCATTGAAAAACAACATAAGGAAAAAGGCCAAAAAGCTTGCAGCTCCCTCCCAGCTGCTCCCTGGGCCACGTGAAAGGGAATTAGCAACGGGCAATACTGGGAGCGTGTGGATTTGCAGGGTCTGCAGCTGAGCTCAGTGGGTCATTCTTCTAAGTTTTGTGTAATTATAGCATGAGAAGAGTGAGGCTAACATCCAGGTGTAGATGCCTTTGTGGATAGCTCGGCTTCAGTTGGGAAGCTTACCATAGAAAGCAAAATGCCTGTGAGCCATATTGCAGGTGGAAAATCAAGTCAATTTGTGGCCAGACCAGGGCCAATACTGGAAAAATAACTTGCAATCATATTTCTAAATGACTGTGGGGCCTTTCTGATAAGCAAAGTATAATCTACTAGTTTCTACATTGGCTTTGCTTTAAAATGGCAGTTTATTTCAACAGCTCTTAAACTGCTGGATGTTAATGAAAATTGTATTGCTTCTGGGTAATTCGTGACAGCAAAACAAGCAAAAGCAACACAAAAACAATGTGTCTTGTCTTATTCTGCTTGGAAAGGTGCTGATTTTGCCTGGAGAGTGTTCAATGAACGAAAAAAATGTTTTTTTCCACAGAGGTTAATATCACCTGGGAGGCCGTTTGTTCCTTGGGGCCTTAGTGAGCTGACTTCATGCGATCTCGGTCTCAGAGATGTGTGTGTGTGTGTAAAGCTTACACATCTCTGGCTCCGGGTTCCTTTGGCTTCCAAACACACTGGTGGGTATCACTCCTCCGTCCCAGCGGAATCACCTTCAGGCTTCTTCTCTAGTCTGCGATCAGGCGGTCCTGATTGCCTGATCAGTTCAAGCTAGCATCAGACGCTGAGACCTATTGGCCAACCGGGAGCTGGAGTTTGTAGTTTCTTTTCCACATGTTCTAAATGGTGATGTGGTTTCAAAGCGCTCGGAGACCTTGTCCCACGCTCTAGCGTTACTTTTGATCCAGGATGATCCTGGTTTGTTCACTCTGTTCTCCCTCGTATCACATACAGTTAGATTTTTTTCCATGAAGAGTAGATGCCTCTTTACACATCAAAGATCCTGGTTCCAACTTGGAAATTGAATGCACGCAAGCTTTGTACTATATCTTCTCTCAGGTTAGGAAAATGCTTGCCTATCTGTTTTCTCACAGGGGAGTGTGAGATTAGGGTCCCTCTGGGTCTCTGCCTCTCTTTCTAATTGTCCTGGGCGGCTGTTCAGAGCTGTTTTCAGCTGTATTGGATTGCTCCACAGGACCTCCTGCTCTGACAGCACTATTAACCTGGAGAAGTCATGCTCCACAGGCAGAAAACAAAATAAGGTGAAGAAAACTTGCTTTAAGTAGTTTTTTTCCTTCTCTATTTAGTTTCTTCATCCCACATTGTGTTGCTAAGAAGAAAAATAATGACCTTGAACCTCCATTTTTACAAAGTCTGTTCTTTGTTTTCAGGAATGAGAAAGATGTACCACTGTTACTGCATTTGCATTACAGTTAATTTTTAAAAGTATCTTTTTGGTCTAATAAGAACTATGTGGGAAATGAACTTTCTCCAGTGTTATTTCAAAACATGTTGAGAACACTGCAGCATCTACTGTCTGATCTTTCAGGGAGTACAGAGTTCTGTATCTCCAAGGCATGAAGTGCTATAAAAGTAAGACCTTCCAAATGTCTATCCTTCACACAGTCTATGTGGTGAATAGGTCCTGGTTTGCATTAGACATGTGAACATTATTCTAACTGTAACTTGAACTATTTATACCCCGACCTACTCATTTGGCTCTTTCAGGGACTTCCTTAAAGATATCCTCTGATACGAATGGCTGACAGTCATTCCACTGTAGAAAACAGACTACATTTGCTTTTGATTGCTGTCTAACATTTCCACAAACTTAACAACTTAAAACACCACACGTTTATTATTGCACAGTTTCCGTGTGTTAGGAGTCTAGGCATGGTGTGACTGGGTTCTCTGCTTCAGCGTCAGACAAGGCTACAGGCAAAGGGTCAGTCACAGCTGGGGTCTCATCCGAGACTTCAATATTAATGGATCCACTTCTAAGCTCATGTAGTGTGGGCAGAATTCAGTTCCTTGTACCTGCCCCATTTTCTTGCTGGCTAGAGGCTGGAGGCTGAAGGCTGCCCTCAACAGCTTGGGGCCTCCCACAGTTCCTTGGCACACGTGCATCCCAAGATGACTGCTTGCCTCCTCAATGCCCACAAAGGAGAAAGAGACCTTGGCAAAATGGGTACTAAAATCTTGTGCAATGTAATCATGCAATCATGTACATGCAATCATCCAATAGTCCATGTAAATACATCTGATTTGTAATGCCCAAAGAGTATCCTAAGTAATGCCTTTTCATATGCTCAAGTGTGATATGTGTATGTTGTTGCATGAGAGTCAAAAACCTTGAATTTTTTTCCTGTCTCCTCCAAGATCATAGGAAAGTCCCACTGCATACAACAAATTTTCAAAGAGCTGTGCTAAATCCTGGGAGGAAAACTTTGCAAAATAATGTTTCCACTTTGATGTGTTAGCTTTTACACTATATTCAAAAGCAAATGTCTCTTTGTTCATATATTTATGATATCACTGAGGAACAGAGCGGCCATAAATTTCTCTTTTAATGGGTCACACTTGTATGCAAAGAATACCAAGTTATTTTTATAAAAATGTTAAGTCTCTAGGTATTTTTAAAAGTGGTATTAATGGGGAATTCTGTCAAGTGTGCAATGCTATTCTTAACAAGTTGATTCCAACTTGGTTAATCCAAGATTAGCCAGCTGTGCTTAAACAAGTTCTTCTTTGCTCCAAAGTTTGTGTGGCTTTCTTAGAACACCCTTGAGAGGCCTCCTAACACATACTATTAAATACTGGCTTGATTCCCACCCTTCTGTTCTCCTACTATACAAAATCTGTGATTTCCTTGGGCATGAAGGAAATCCTCCCATTGGTAGGAGTGGTTGGCAGCTTCTGATATGAGATCACTGGCTATTTTGTCCAAGGTGCAAGATTTCCCTTTGACCTGGCAATGCCACTTCTAAATTCCCAGCATTTTCAAAGGAGATGAAAAGTGCCATATTGAAAAATGAGTTAATCTGGTTATTTTAGTAATTTTTAAATCCTGAACTAATTGAATAATGAAGATGTGATTTTAGTTTATATCCCATAAGGCTCTTAAATGCTTTAATAAAAAGTATCAGTCATTAAAAAACATAGTCCAGTCTCAGAAAAACTCATGAAAGGTATATTTCTGCATATACAGTTACTTGAGAATGTCAATCATTCTTCTCCTTTACTTAGTGTGTTTAGCTCACAGTGTATAATGTTCAGTAATTGTAAAACTGTCTACAAGATAGTAGATATTTGGGTTCTTGAAGTATTCTTCAGGATGTTTCACATTTCTAATATTTCCTTCCATCCTTACACTTTTATTCGTCATTTTTTTCTTGGCATTCTCGTTTGCCCCTATAATCTTCCTTTCTATTGTTCATACATAAAACTCTTGGTGTGTGTTCAGGGAAGGGTTGGGGGTGATTGTTCCCATTTCCCTGGGATCCCACAAGCCCACATATTTAGGAACTTCTGCACTTTCTAAAGTAATATGGAAGTCACTGCATTCCCTCTCCTTCCCTCTTCCTACCCTTTGCCTCCGAGAGCAGAGACGTCTTACTTAGCCCAGTTAGGTGGCTCTCATGGGGCCTCCCTTCTGTCTCTTTCTGCCTCCCTGCAGTCTCCACATGTTTTCCTCCATCAGCCCCTCAGAGAAGACTTTGCTCCTGGAAAAGGAAGGTGTGCATGCCTGTAATGGTCCAGCTGCTCTGGCTAAGAACATCTCTTAGCAAATGGAGAAGAAACCATTTTGTTTGCAGGTCCAAACTGCCTTCTCAAATCTTGCATTAGCAGTAATACAACTAGTGTTTTAATCTGTAACTGATGACTGCATCTTTTTCAGTTTATTTCTCATCTAGAGGAGAGAGGGGTGCTATGAATTAGTAGCTTCCAATAACAATAAAATGCTATAACCCTGGCTCTACTCTCTCTTTTACCTCACAGGAAGAGAGACTGGAGGGAATGGAATAGGGGTTTTGTGGGCAGCCGAGCTTTGAGCAACTTTGTGGGGCCTGGTCAGGAAGGCACACAAAAAGCCGGATGTCCTGTGAAATGAGGGCACTTGGGATGTGGGCCAGGAAGCCAAGTTTAGTTCTTCCTGCTTCCAGCCAAATCATAGGAGGTAGGCCAACGTTTCAGTAGAGACTCTGGGCAGGAAGCCGGTCTTGAGAAACCTGCTAAAGATGTGCCTGGCAAGTGCCCAGGGCACAGGTCGAGAGACCCAAAAGGTGGACATCCTCAGTGAGTCATGCTGACAGAATAGGATAGCCAGCCATGGCGCTGAGGGAAGCAGTGCTGACTCACAGCTTCTATGGGGTGATATCCAGTGTATTGGAGTCAGGCGCAAGGTGTCCCCAAATTGCTATACTCCAAAGTAATAAATAATCATGACTTTGACCAACTCAGACTTCAGCAAGGTGACCATATTTCTATACTGGAACTAAAAGATTTCATTATAAAGGAGGGGGAAAGCCCTTGATTCTATGACAAGAAACGTGGTAAGGCCAATGGCATGACATAGAGAACTGACTATCCATACAGAACCCAAAATGTTTGCTCTATCCAAAGTGTGCACCCGGAGGAATTCCCTCCAACCTCCTGTCAGCACCCCTCCTGCTAAGCTGTGATTTTGGCTTAGCAAAGTTCCTTGGGTAGGCAAGGAAGGGAAAGGTGAGTCCTTATTATTTCTTCTTTGATGATGAAAGCCAGTTTATTCTTGAACGAGATGCCGCAAGCCCAAAGGAAATGAAGCATCTTTCCCTGGGTGCTTCTGTGAGGCCTCTATAAGCACCCAGAGCAATGGTGGAATCACTGGGCCCTGTCACCACAACAACGTCACCACGAAAAGTGGCTGCAGCCCCACAGGACACACATTTTCCAATCTCTCTTTGTAGCCCGGTCCTCTCTCCTGTGCTTGCCTCAGGGAGTGTGGCGGGATGAAGTGGAGGGAAAGAAGCTGCAGGGGCTGGTGCCCCGACTGGCACTACCTGTCCTCTCATCCACCTCTGCCTCACGGTGCCTCATCCTCATCCTGCTGCCCAGGTCCTTCTGGCTTATGGGCCCAGGATGCTCCTCATTACGCCATCACCACAGCCTTTCTGCACAACCCAGTAATGCCCAGCTCTGCCCTTACCAACTGTGTGACCTTGGGCAAATCAGTCAGCCTCTCTGAGCCTCAGCTTGTTTCTCTTAAAATAAGAGAGGCAATACTTCCTTCAGGATTTATGTGCAGATTATTTGCATAGTATAATATTTGTGAATCATAACATCTGGCCAGAAGAGACATTCAATAAGTAGGAAGCCATTATTATTACAGCGGTACTTCGGTTTTCAAACATAATCCGTTCCAGAAGACTGTTCGAGTTCTGAAATGTTCGAAAACAGCCAACAGCTAGGCCTCAGGATCTTGCACTCAGTGGAAGCCAGGTGACATGTTTGAGTTCCAAGGCGTGTTCGAAAACTGAAGCATTTACTTCTGGGTTTACGGCGTTCGTAAACCGAAATGTTCATCAAAGGAGATGTTCAAAAACCGAGGTACTACTGTATTATCATCAGTATTATTATGAAAACTATTATTGTTGTTATTACTAGTGGCTTATTTAGATTAACTAACGTTAATGTTTGTTATATATACCTCCATGTATATATTCACATACATGAAGGCCAGTTTCTGACACTAAACACTTAGATCTTTGAATGACTGCAATTTATAAGGCATAGCACACATATTTTACGTATAGAAAATATCTGTTATTTTTAGGGCAACAGGATCAACATACAATGAAATTTCATTCCTATGGCTAGTTTGGGGATAAAAGAACAATATTTGGGTTTTAATTCCCCATTTTCATAGCACAGTCGGCTTGGGGAGCAGTATGGGTGGCCGTTGTCTTAGTCTGCTCAGGCTGCTGTGCCAACATCCTATAGACTGGAGGGCTGAAACAACAGGAATTTATTCCTCACAGTTGTGCAGGCCAGGAAGTCCAAGGTCAAGGTACCAGCGGATTGGGTTCTCCGGTCTGGGCCCCTGGCTGCAGATGGCTACCTTCACACTGTGCTCACATTTGTCCTCACAGAAGGCAGAACCCTCTGGTGTCTCTTCTTATAAGGACATTATTCCCATCATGAGGGTCCAACCCTCCTGACCTCATCTAATCCAATTAACTCCAAATACCATAACAATGGGGTATTAGGACTTCAACATATGAATTTGGGGGGGGGGGGTCATAATTCAGTCCATATCAGGCACAGTCAGCTGTCTCTCACCCAGATATAGATCAGCCCATCAGCCCAGCTAAGGATTTGGGTTTCTCCACAATTGGAGGAACAATGGAAGTGGAAATAGCATTGTGCGACATAGCCCATGGTAAAAACAGATCTAGAGCAAAGAAACTCACTGGCTAGCGGGTATGGGACCATGACTGTTTACCATTGAGTACTCCGTCATCTTAGATACCCGAGTCAAAAGGCATGGGGAATTCAAACCCCATCTGGGCTCAGATTCCTAAAGAGCATAAACCTTTGGCATCCAAACTAACTAAAATCATTAATTAACCAAAACGACTAGACATGGTGTTAGAAATGAGTTACACATTTTTCATGTTGTGTGAACCTGGAAAAGGTAATATAGGGACAGAGCAAACGCACCCAACACTTGCAAAGAGAAAAATTAGTAAGCCACAAAGGCACAAAGAATAGCAGCTGTTTATTAAGTGCTCTCTGTGGGCCAAGCTCCTGATGCGCATTGTTTTACTCAAACTTCACAGCAATCTTTTAAAGAAACATTATTTTCCTCATTCTATAGATAAAGAAAACGAAGCTTAGAGAGCTTAAACAATTTGCTTAGAGTGACACGAGTTAGTAGGTAGCCGTGAGGCTCTGAAGTTCACACTTTCAAAGAAACCGCATCCTGCTTCGTTATTGCACCATTACTGCCCTAGCCAGTGGCACCGTGTGCAGACACCACCATTTTAATGCCCAATCATCCAGGTGATGTAGAATATGTGAGGTGGAGGTAGAGAGCACATGTACAGGGCGTTCAAACGACTCCTTGGGGTTCTCCCCTCTCAGAAATCCTGGGATGGGTTTCTTGATCCATGTGTTCCACTAGCATTTATGTCTTGTTGACCAACCCATCAGTCATATTTCAAAATAAGACTTGGGCACGTCAACCAGCTGACACTTTGAAAACAACAACACTATTTCACAGTTTAAATACTTTTTTTATTCAAAAGGTAGTATAGTTTTCAGAGCCCAAATTCCAAAATACAGCAATGATTCTGTATGTCCGAAACATCTCCTCTTATACATCTCACCTGTCAGGTCTTCAGCAAATAAAGCCCCACCCCTGACTTGTGCTGGGAATGGAGACAAGTGCGTTCCATCAAACTGATCCCCACAACCGCCCTGCAAGGGGTCGGTGCTTACACTCTCTTCTGCGGATGAGGAAATGAACTGATGATCAGAGAGTTTCAGTAACTTGTCCAAAGTCACATAGGGAAGATGGAACCAGAAATGAAACCCAAACTGTGGGTTCTACTGTGCTGGCTGCATTGCTGGACCTGGTTTAGAAGGTGTAGGTACATTCCTAGGTGGGGCAAGAACCTCCTCCTGCTGGGGAGATAGACTGGAGACTGGGAGGATTTTTTGTGATATTTATTTGAAAACTTTTCTGAGAAAATGTTTCACCTTACACAGGAGCCGACCCTCCTTTCACGTTCTTAGAACAGAAACAGTGGCTATTAATGAAGCAGGAAATCTTCAGATCATAATAATCGCCTCAGTTTATCCTGGCAGCCCTGGATCCTGTCCCATCCTCCCAGAAGCAGCAGAGCGCCCGGGTCACCTGCACACGGGATTAGAAGGTTTGGGTTCTCCATATTTTCCCCACCTAGTGAGCTTCAATAAACGGCATTCACTCCCCACTGTTTCTCCAGTCCACAGATGTAGCACCACCTCTCTTATATCCACCAGACAATTAACAACCCCTAGGTAAAACATTCATTCATTGGTTTACATGGGAGCAAACTGAGATGTAGCAAGATTCCACGCTAACCATAAGGATTATTATTAGCCTTATTTTATAGAGGGAACCATTTGGGATCAGAGAGGTTAAGTAATTTTCCAAAGTCACACAGTTAGTAACTGTGAAGCAGACCGACTCCAGAGCCCACATGTTGACAGTGTCTCTAGTGAATTAGTGGCGTAGGCCAGAGTAGAAGCTGAGCGTTTCAACTTCCATTTCAAAGCTCTTCCCGGTTATTACACTGCTTCCTTCCTGAGATGAACTGAACATTATCTCACCTTTTCCTAGTACACCTCGGTGCCAACATTAAGAATATATTATTAATGTGTGTTGAAGAAGTAGTTGCCAGAGTAGGTGCTGGGGGACATAGATCGATTGGCTTCTGGCACTGGCAATAGCCCTTAATTCTAAGTTTCTTCCAATGACTGACTGCAGTTTGCTTTTTAGCCCACTTCAGTTAGAGCGAAACACACCTTTTGTAGCACAACCAACTTCCTGCAAAATTATTCCTCCAGTTGAAAACTGAAGCAGCCCTTTTACAAGCCCTTTTATAGCAATATCACCTCCACCATGGCTAATGTGGCATTGCTGTTTGTCAGTGAAAACGTCATCGAAGGTTCCACAAACAGCTCCTGGTCAAGGGTACCTTCAGTCTATCTCACCGGAGCTCACTCTTGGGCAATTGTCAAGGGATATTTGTTGGTCGCTTCCCTACCTTTTATTTCCCCTTCTCTAGACAACAGACATCTGAGGCTAATTAGGTGAAAATGCTTTCCCCATCCTTGACAAGTGCTTGGGGGGGTGGGGGGAGTTGACCGCACCCTAGCTTCAGGCAAGACGGCCTGCTGAACTTAATTAAGCTCACCAATTAGTCCTAAGTTGTTACAGGCTTGTAATGCAGACCCTGGCCAAGCAGTATATTCCCTCCCCTTCCTCTAGTGATGGCTTCAAATGTGGAGCCTGCCACCCAAGCTAGTCAAAACCAAGTAGACCTCTCAGTTATTGCTAAGAAAGTTACACAGACTCTCCATCCCCAGACAGGGTGGTGTGAGGATGACAGTTTTGCAGCAGTGGCAGCCAGCCACTTGCCACCATTAGAACTGCCAGAAAAAACATTGGAGCCTGAAGAGAAACTTCACCCTGTGGAAAACAGAGAGAACATAGTAGGTCCTTGGAGATGGCGCTGAGCCACTGGATCAAGCCCCACTTGACCAGAATTCTCTCTTGGCCTCTGAATTACGTGAGCCGGGCAAGTGTCTCCATGGTCTAAGGCAGCCTTCGGTCCCTGTAACACGGAGCCCTGTCCTGGCAGTCTGCTCTGATGACTTGGTTTATCCGTGCTTCCTCCACATCTGCAAACACTGTGCGCTGCTCATACTAGGTGCTCAGTAAATGAATTTTGAATGAATAACCCAAACACACTTTTGCAAAAATAAAACTATTTCATTATTTATAACTCAGTGCAGCTGTGAAATTGGACTCTGTTGCTATTGTGTTTACAATTCTCCTTGATGCTCAATATGTTTATCACAGCCAGACCCGTGACACTAACATGCCATGACAAGGCTGACAGTACTTACAGTTTTCCAACACACTGAATGCTGCAGATAGAGAACTCATAAATAAAGTGATATTTGTCAGCTGTATTATGTTGCCCTAAATAAGGATTATTTTAGTTCTCAAGCACTATTGCTGCCATTCAGAGAAAGCTATATGCATTTTTACTTATTTGATGGATTCAATTCCATTCTTTCCCCCTGTAAGTGATTGTCATATTAAAAAGAATTCCTTGACAAACTTCTAATTAAATAGAATTTTCTACGCAACTAAAGGGATTAAATGCTTGTAGTCTATTATTATGATGGAATCTTGATATACAACTATTTTACTGAACAATGTATTCCCCATTTGCTGAGGAATACAAAAGCTTTTCTGTAGCTTTTTGCATAAAGGGCTGCAATTGTGATGCCTGAAAAAATACCTGTGTCACCTTGAGCAGGCCATTTAACTTCTCTGGACCTAGACCTTCCTTTGTAAAATGAGAAAGTAGGTCTCAGGAAACGTTTCTGTTTGAATATTACTTAGATGCTCCCTATGCACTGTGAGCATTGTGAATATCCAATGGTGTTTTTCTAAGGGACTCAGGAGTCACTGGAATTGCCCTCACCCATGAAGGGCCTTGTCTGGAGCCTGGAGCACAAGGGTCCTTCGTAAATGTTGGTTCAATGAAATTTAAGCAAGAAGAGAAAAGCCATTCCTGTTTGAATCAATCCATCCAAAGAATTGCTTGAGCTCTGCTTCTGTGTTTTACTCTGATAAAGTATGGAGGTAGGTGTATCCGGCTCTCACCTCAGAGAGTTTGCAGAAACAAACCCAGTGGACATGAAATAGTGGACAAGCCAGTTTATAATTAAGTATCAGTGCATAGGGCATAGACTGTGGAGTGCTGGAAGAATTCAGAGGACTGGGGTGTCTGAGAGGGTAAGAAAGGTCAGGGGAGGTTTATGGAAGATGAAGGACTTAGGATAAGAACCTAAAAAGAAGGATTTGGCAAGTGTGTGTGTGTGTGTGTGTGTGTGTGTGTCTGTGTGCAGGAAAGAGGCTCAGGGAGTAGAGACAAAATCTAATGTTCGAGACTCTGCTTTGCCTCAGCTCCTGGTTCAGTGAGCCAGGATTCTTGCCGCTACTGTATCTTTAAAGCTTTTGTGCTGCTGTGGAAAATCACCACTCTTGGGGTCAGAATATTATGGCCCTGACTTAAGCCTTGGCCTCATAGAGTGTGCACATTTCCTGCATGGCAAGATAACACCATTTATAACATAACCCTCACATTAGGGAGCCAGTAAATAAATAAACCTTTACATTCCAGATCAATCCATCCAGCCTCTAACAATGACTTATGGCTTGTACTGCCAGGTTAAATATTAGCCAAGGGCACCCGAGTCAGCTCACACACCGAGATTCCTGCAGGAAAACAGCATCAGCCGTGAGCCTGGCTTGTGAACACAGCCTGGACACTCAAATGCGATATCCTGGACCTGAAGCCCTAGGAAGACTGGAGAGAAACCACGTGACTAAGATGTCTTTAAAACACAGCTCTCACCCAGATAAAGTGGAAAGCTGCCCATGATCATTTTTAATGTTAACACAAAGCAAACAGAGTGGCCCTCAAGGACTTATCATCTGAATTTATATTCTAAGATAACTGCATCCAGGTGTAACCAGAATACCATCAGCTTCATTTCTAAAATGCACTACAGTTTTTTTATATTCCTTTCTTGATATCAAGCTGATGACCCTGAGGAGTAGGGCTCATTTCCATTTTAAGATGAGCAAACGAGGTATAAAAGAAAGTCCTATTCAAAGTCAGTGGAAGTGCTAGTACCCACTTATATAATGAGATTTAAGAACAAACCCCAAAATGCATCCGCCGGACTATGCACTGAGATGCTGTTTGTAACGAAAAAATGTCCCCGGCTGTGAATTTCTAAAAGACATCACGGTGTACCCATACGATGGGCATACTCTGCAGCCATTAAAATCTATTGTGAGGACCTCTAGCTAGTAACATAAAAAGATATTCATGCTATATTCCTTAGTTAGAAAAGCAGTTACCAAACTAAATTTAGGGTGAGATTTTTGCATAGCAAAAGGCACGGACATATCTGTTTATACAAAGGATTCTAAATCATGGGGAATTATAGATGTTTTTATGCTTACCTATTTCTGTTTTTCCACATCTTTACATTTTTTCTGGTTTGAGATTTTGCTTTTGAAACAAGAACTAAAAATCAAAAGAGCAAGAAAGAAAAAGACAAAACTCTACGTGAAAAGCTGAGTTTACCTGTGCTAAAATGTTCACCCCACTGATTTTTCTCAGTGTCTGGCATTTCTATCATTATCACTTTTTTTGGATGAAAACTATTTCAAAAGATACGAGATCATGAGGCCGTGGCATTAACCCTCACTCTCACCTTCATTCCCTCGTCTTAGAGACAGGCTGACTCCCATCTAGAAAAACCCAGAGCAGGGCCTTGCAGAAAATTCACATTTGCCTCACATGCAGGGGCTGCTGTCAGGGAGGACAGAACTTCCCAGGCGGGGCCTGACCAGCAAAACTTTAGGATCTTAGAAGGGGGTAAAGGAGACGGGAAAGGGTAGCAGGAATAGCAATAGACACTTCTTGGGGTCTGCTCTTGTTGGTGGGAGTGAGGATGACTGAGTCCCCACCGTGTTTCCCCAAAAATAAGACCTACCCGGACCATCAGCTCTAATGCGCCTTTTGGAGCAAAAATTATGAGACCTGGTCTTATTTTAATATAAGACTAGGTCTTACATAATATAGTATAAGACCGGGTATAATATAATATAATATAATATAACATAATATAATATACCGGGTCTTATTTGAGACCGGGTCTTATATTAATTTTTGCTCCAAAAGATGCATTAGAGCTGATGGTCTGTCTAGCTAGGTCTCATTTTTGGGGAAATGCGGTAGAAGCGTGAATCCACAGGGACTTGTAACAGTCTCAGCGATCGGTCTGAGCTGATCTTACACTGTTCATGAAATCTGTGTAAGTGAAATGTGTTGTTAATTTCCTGGCAAAGTCAAACCCGGGACGTAGGTCCAGAACTCTTCAGCGTATGGGGTGGGGTGGGGATTAAACTCTGCAAGGAAGTCAGGATTGGGAAGGGTCAAGGTGGAGGCTGGACTGGGTAGGAGCCCTTGAAGAATTAGCCCTGAATTAACTATGGAGCCACCTGAGCTTTGGTCTTATTATTTGACATACGAGTAGTTTCTGTTGTTTAAACTAGTTGAATCCAGGTTTTCTGTTACTGGCAACAAAAGCATCCTAATAAATCCACCCACATTTAATGGGCATATGTATGCTCCAGGCTTTGCATTATGCGTATTACTTCATTCTTCATCAGTCCTCACACAACCTCACGGCAGACATACCATTGTCATCCTCTGTTGGGAAACAAGGAACTGTAGCCTGAGGATGTTTAGGAACGTGCCCAAGTTACACAACTGGGGAGAGACAGGTTTGTGTTTGAACGCACACTGGCTGACTTGAGAGGCCCGATCTGAGCCACTCACACTGGTTCCATTCACGTTTCTGATTTATTATTAAATAACATGTGAGATGGTTCAGTTGAGATATTTTATCTAAGAGTTATTAGTAAATGAAAAGAAAGAATTGGAGGCTAATTCCAAAGCACATTTTCTCTCTCTCTACTCCATGCACATGGGTCTTCTTTGCAACAGTTAAACTTGGTGCAACCAACATCCAGAGACAGATATGGGCAGGTGTGGGGGCAGGGAGGTGGGAGGGAAGGAGTAGGAGCAGCTTAAGTTTCACCTCCTGGATCCTGACTTAATGGTGTGAGATCTTCGGCAAGGCATTAAAGTTATCAAGCCTCAGTTTCCTCATGTGTAAAGGGGTGTTGGGGAGACCTATCTCCCATAGTTAGTGTGCAGGTTAAGAGAGACACAGTGTTTAAAGCGCCCGGTACGGTGCCTAGCCCATTTCTGCGAAGAAGGGGCTTAGCGGGAAACATCCCCCACATGCTGGTTAGGATCTCAGGCTTGGGAGCTCAGGCTGATAAGGACTCCAATCTTTCCTGTTTCCCCCCTTCTCTCTAAAATGAAGATCATCAGTCATATAGTCACCATCTATTTTTTTGGCCTCCAGTCCCGACCATATACTGAGATATGCTGAGTTACAACTATAAACAAATAATAGTCTCCATTATCTGGGAAATTACAATCCAGGAGAGAAACAGAGACAACACAAATTACAATATGATATGTGAAGTTCTAGAAGAAGTACAGGGTGCAATAGAAATGCATGGAAGTTAGAGACAGCCTGGGCTTGGGGTATAAGGGGAGGCTCCCTGGAGGAAAGACTTTTGATTTTGAGGTGAGCACTGAGTCATGAGTAGGAGTGATCCAGGTTGAAGCGGCTTAGGGAAACAGGGAGAGGAAAGAGTACTCAAGCCTCAGATTGTTGGCCAATTTCCTTATTTTAGGACACATGAAATACATGTATTTTTCTGTTTGCATTTCCAGCTTCAGAATGAATGTTCCCTATTAACTCTCAAGTGGGTTTCTGACTCTCACCAGCATGATTTTACATGTGATCTAAAAGAACCACGATTGCACGCTGAAGTCTTTGAGCAGCAGCGCAAAGGAGGCCATTCTCCCCTTCTGCGTAAATGGTTAAGTGACAGGCAGGGCAAGGCCTCACTAGGTGAAGGCAACAGAGGTTGGCAGTTTGCTGAGCCTGCAGAAGCACATTCATAGCTCCCTTCACTAGCAGTTCCGTTACTTTTTAGGTCATTGGAAAGAAAGGGAAAAGCTAGAATTTCATAATATTTAAGTGATCAGACCATCTTCACCTTGCAGACAAAGACTGGTAGTGCCATGTCTTGCTTCTGCTTCTGCTCTCTTGGTAAGTGGCCTGCCTCTTGGTATATGTTTATCATGCCTCAAAATAATTTCTCCTGGAACCAGATTCTCCACACACACACCTGAACATCAGGGGAAGACAGCATTTAGTTCTGGGAAAAGCACCTTAAGGGAGCTGTGAACAAAGTGATGCATGTGCTCAGGAGAAGGTCCCAGATGATGGAGAGCCTTGGAACCACATTAAGTGAAAACACATCCTAGGCCACTTTGTCACTTGTACAGAAGGAGGCAATAATATCAATGGAGTTGTTTGCTCTGTTAGGCTGTTCAGAGAACACATACAGTAAGGATATCACACTAAGCTTCGCAATCTTGTTTCATTAAGAGTCAAGGTGGAAGCTTTAAAAAAAGAAAATCAAACCTGAAATTGGAAAGTATTATAAAACAGTGCTGGCACGGATGTAGAAACATGGCACTCTCGTCCACTGCCAGGGAAGTGTAAGATAGTACACTTCCTTTGCAAAATGGATTGTTTGGTAAAGATGAAGGTTTACGTCTTTCATGCATCCCAACAATTTCCTTTCTAGTTAATATTATGCCACAGCACATGCAGGCATGCGCGCGCACACACACCACACACACACACACACACACACACACACACACATATACACACAGAGGGTGGCAAAAAATGTATATACATTTTAAGAGAGGAAAAAAGTATTAAAATTGTAATACTCAATATACTCGTATACCAATTATCAAAAGGTGAATACAAGTCACGTTTGACTTCTGCAATTACAACAGATGCTCAAAGTGGTTACCATCAGCATGCAGACACTTCTGATTATGGCAAATTACTGCTTGAGCAACGCTGACCAAAGTGTCCACTTGTATACAATTTTGTATATGCATACACACACACACACACACACACACACACACACAAAACTGTTCAAAGCAGCATTGTTTATAATCACTCAATGCTGTTACTAACCCAGATGTGCACCGGAAGTATGGACAAATAAGAATGGATAAAAAAGTTGTGCTATAGTCATACGATGGAACACTAGACAGCAATGGGGAAAAAATATAGACAACAACGTGAACTTTATAAATATAATGTACAAAAGAAGCAAGTTCAAAATAATACATATAAAGCCATTGCATTTATATAAAGCCCCAAACTAAGTCAAACTAAATTTTGATTTTAGGGATGACTAAATACAGAGGTGGTGAAACTCTAGTAAAAAGCGAGGAAGTGATAATAACAAAAGTCAGGAGAGTGGGGGAAGGAGGCTGTTATAATTGGGACGGGACACGTTGGAAACTTCTGGGCTCTGGCAATCAGTGCTCTATTTCTTGGCTTGGGAGATGTTATGTGGGTGTTTGTTCTACAAGTATTTGTTAACTTTATATTTATGTTTTATCCACGTTTCTGTATGTAAAAAAAAAATGTAAAAGAAAGAAAAGAAAAATTCCACGACCTTCTGAACAAACAGTGGCCTGTAGAGTAAATCATTAATAAAATCATTCTCTAATGGACTTCCAGAGAGAAAACGTTTTTCAAAGAGCCTCTGTTAGGTACCTAATTTATCTCTAAATTCAAGACCTTTGGACACACTGGTTTTGCTATAACCAGGAAAGGCTTCTTTCCGGATACCTCAGATAATCTGGCTCTAACTCTGAAAAAACATGTTGGAGTGCTGGAGGGAAGATTTTTCCTCTGTGATAAACTGCTGCTTGTGAACAAAATGAACTGGTGGGATCTGGTATAGACTAGAAAGCTAGTGTGTTTCTGAAATGAGGGTAACTGTTTCTAGAGAAGCTTGGGAACATTAGCCAGAGTCCCCAGGGGTGGGCTGCCTGACGGATTATGTTTTTGCTTCTTATGATTAGGAATAAAACCTGAGATGTGCCTTGAGTTTCATTCTCTTCTATATTTCAAAATCTATAAACAAATGAAACTAAAATAAATGAATGTTAAGGTGGCTGCCTTTAGCACCATGTATTGTGTATGTTTTTTTTTTTATTCCTCTTATTAAGGACCTCATGGTTTCATTAGTCTTAGTGGATAGAAATTTTCAGGCACAGGTTAGCGGATACTAGAATTATTCCATTTGGAACCCTTTTAAAATATATATTCAGAGGGTGCCAAAAAATGTATAGAGATTTTAAGAAAGGAAAAAACTGTATTAAAATTGTAGTACTCAATATATACCAACAACGAAAGATGAATACAAGTCACGTGTATACATCTTTTGGACACACCCGGTATATATAGATCAGCATCTTACATTTTATATCACACTCACTTTATGTACAAATTTCACTTTTACAAGGACAAAAGGCAGAGAACTGCCAAGAATCAAAGCCACCATAATCATCTCTATTCAGTCCAGACAACATTGTTGGCTTTGTTCTCTATTTTTCAATTTTAGGAGAAAATTGTAAATGGCATTGCATAGGTGGACTTGATTTTCAGAAGCTGGAGACTGTGTAGTTCCACACGTACCTGAGCTCCTAGAGAACTGAGACTCCAATGTGTTGCAGATCAAGTTGCACAAAAAGAAGTCATCTACTGCTGGAGTTTCATTGCTGGTGAAGAACAAATTCCTCAGGTTTTCACAACCAGTACTCATCATCTGTGTTTCTACCAATTTTTCTAGAGCAGGTGTGTCTATAGCAGTGACGATTCCTTCTGTTTGTTTCTGTGTCACAAGAATCAGCACTCAGGAAAAGCTGGAGTGTTTCAGAATACATCAAGGCAGGTGAGGGCTGTTGCCTCACCAGAGGTGTAGGCCTGTTTGTGGCTGCATATCAAACACGTCGAGGCCCAGAAAGTTAGAATTTCCCCTAACCTGTAGGACTCAAGATGCCTGCAAGTAAAAGTCAGTTTGGGTTCCTATGTCCCATGATTCCAAGACAGGTTCAGGGTTTATGTTGTAAAGTTTGCTTTCCAGTTTGAGTCGGTTTTTTGATGCTGACAAGAACCCTTTGATATAAAAATTGATTCTGGATTTCTGTTGGGTCAGGTGGTTGCTGTGTGCTGGTCCAGCATTCACGTCAGAGCAGACTTTGATTATCCAATGTCTGAGCACGCAGATTATTTGACAAGATAATGTCTTATTTGACAACTGCTGGTTATGGCTGGAGTTTCCCCTTTCCTTTCCTTGCTAGGCTGATCCCTGTGTTCTGCAGGGATCGCACATCCCTTGGGAAAACATGTGACTGTAACAAAGCTCTACTGGTGTCAGGACAGCCACGTGTGTACTGGAAGGTCTAGTCACAGTCCTCTAAAGTTTTTTCAAGTCTCATCCAGCCCCAGGTGAATGGCTACATTCATGACATTTGAGCTTCTTTTCAGCATGCATTTTCACAAAGTACAGTTTTATAAGAGAAAGGTGTGTCTGGGCTTCTTAGGGCATCCTTCAATGGGACAACATAGAATTTCCCAAGTTTCTAAATCTTTTCTTATGGTTGGATTTCACCTGCGGTCCTGCAGATGGTGACTCTTCATGTCGGGCTGAGCAGCACACTATGTGCAGGGCCCCAGAGCGTTGCTCCACAGGGGGCTGGAGCAGCCCCCAACAGCCCTCCACGACCTGGGAATAAACTTCAACTCTCACTCTATAAACATTTAAGGACGAGAACTCTTAATTAGAGGAAATCATTTTAGGAGTTAAATGATTCATTTATCTTAAGGCTCCATATCTAAGCAACAGTTTGCAGGAAATAAGGAGAACAAACATGTTAAACAATACCAGGCATGGCAAAGTAATCCAGAATGTGGGAAACTACAGACCAAACAACTAGATTTCCTCAACAAATAAATTGTAAGGTAAGAAAAAAACAAATGAAAGAGGCTTGACAGCCTATCAACCAAATGTAATTTAGGGACCTCACTTATTTGTATCCTAATTTAAATGTATCAACTATAAAATAAACAATAAGAGAATCAGAAAAATTTGAATACTGCTTGGGTATCTGATGATGTTAATCAACAATTACTAATTTTGTATTAAAAAGTTGTACTTCTCCAAGACACTGTAGACCAGATTCACATTGATTTAGACATTTACTAGGAAAAAAACCAAAACACACAAACAAGCCTGTGTGTTATGCACAAATTGTGTCCCCCCACAAATTCATATGTTGAAATCCTAACACCCAAGACTGTATTTGGAGATAAGGCCTTTAGGGATGCAATTAAAGTTAAATGAGATCAGAAGGGTGGGGCCCTAATCTGATAGGACTGGTATCTTAAAAGGAAGAGGCACCAGAGCTGTTTCTGCCCAAGTGTGCACACAGAGGAAAGGCCATCTGAGGAAACACAAGAAGGTGGTCATCTGCAAGCCAGGAAAAGAGGCCTCACCAGAAACTGTTTTTTTTTTGGCACCTTGATCTTGGACTTCTTGCCTTCAGAAATGTGAGAAAATAAGTTTTTGTTGTTTAAGTGACTCAGACTATGACATTTCATCATGGCAGCACGAGCAGACTAATGCCCTTTGTCATCGTTTCCAAGAAGCCACCATGTTACACCTTCTATTTTTGGTGCTCATGTCCCAGGCACTGTACAGAGTTTATTTCCTTACATAAATGAGGCTAATCATTAAATCCTGTTAACAAGTATAAGAACTCACCTAGTGCCAGGAATTAGTCTAGATGCTGGGGCTATGACAGTGAATAAGACAATGTCCTAGTGGAGAAGGAAAAAAAGAGCACAGATGAGGTGACTTTGGTGTCCCAAAGCAAGTCATATTTCATACTACAGGCTTAACATTTTTTTTCTTTTCAGTTAAAGGAACAAATCAAGTCTTTATGAGATGTTAACTAAGAACATAACCCACAGGAAGAAAACCTTTATCTTTCCCTTTTAAACATTGCCAAAATTTAACACAAATGTAAGTTAAATGAAACTCACAATCTATATATATATAAAAAAAACCTAAATCAAACAGTTTAATCAAAAACTGTCCAACCAAAAAAAAAAAAAAAAGAAAAGAAAAAAAGAGCTCTGAAGGGAGCTATGCAACAAACATCTTGTCAGACCAATACTGGAGAAGCAACCCAGCCCTTCCTCACCAGAAATACCACTCTAAAAGCCACCACCTCTACACCATAAAATCACTCTACTAAGGTGCTTGTACTAAGGTGCTGGTGTGTCAGATACCATGTGAACATGGTAACATCCTGCAGGATGCCATAGTCATAAATCCATCAAGTTTTGAAACAGTGAAGTACAAAAACAAAACCTACAGGCCCTGCCTTAGTCATAGAACCATGAAGTGATTGAGCTACAATTGCCAAAATAACCTATATCATAACAGGTCATGATGAAAAATAAAATTCTAACAATGAATCATCCTGAGAGTCTTAAAAAAAAAAAAATTCCCAAACTGCTTTCCATAAATCCCAATAATTTCTAAGAGAAAGAGAGAAGACAGGATTTTAACCAAATGTAGCCCTATTTCCATATCTGAGATTAGTTTGAATATGGAAATTACCAATGTCAAAGCTATGATTTTCAACGTCCTCTAAATCAAGGGAGCTGATCCACAGAAAACCCCTACTGGCCGGTCAGTCAGAACTCTAACCATTAAGGGAAACTTGCTACTCACCTACTGGTTTGTGTTGTTCGAAGATCCATTCCCTGTCTGCCCCATTCTCCGTTCCAGTTTCCGACAACACCATGAAATAGATCAGTTATAGCTCCTGGGCTAGAATCTGCGATGGTGAGATGTGCAAGCACAGCCTGCTATACCTTTTTTCCATTCTTTTACTTTTTACCAATTTGTGTCTTTGTATTTAAAAAGGGGTTCCTGTAGGTAACTAACATATAGTTACAGTTAACTAGCAACCTCTTTGAATTGGGGTGTTTAGACAATTTAAATTTAATTTGATTATTGATAAGGTAGACTTTCAATGTACCATCTTGCTATTTGTTTTCTGTTTTACCCATCTGTTTTTTGTTCCCTCTTTCCTTTTTTTTATCTACCTTATTTTAGATTAGCTGAGTATCATTTATGGTTTCAGTTTACCTCCTTTGGTGGCTTCTTAGTTATAACTCTGAGATGTTTTGTTGTTGTGTGTGATATGTGTGTGTGTGGTTGCTTTAGGGTTTATAGTATATATATCTTATTATAGTCTAGCCTTAAGTAACATATCACTTTAAGTGTAGTATGAACATTAAAAAGGAAACTTCAATTTCTCTCTTCCTGCCTTTGTGTAGTGGTGTCATACATTTTACTTCTACATATGTTATATACCCCACAATATATTGTTATTATCATTGATTTAAACAACCGTCTTTTAAAAGACATTTTTTAAATGAGGAAAAAATATTTTATATTTTACACATTTATTTACCATCCAGTGCTTTGTATTCCATTCTGTAGATTCAGATTTCCATCTGGTATTGTTTTCCTTTTGCCTGCAAAGACTCCTTTAACGCTTCTTATAGAGAAGGCCTCCCAACGATGAACTCTTTCAGGCTTCATATATTTTAAAAGTCTTCATTTTGTTTTTGTTTTCAGAAGACATATTCACTGGGCATAGAATTATAGGTTCACAGGTATTTTATTCCTTTTAGTACTTTAAAGAAAATGTTCTTCTGTATTTGTCTCGCATTGTTTCCAAAGAGAAATCTATTGTCTTTCTTCTCTTTGGTCCTCTGTTCATAACGTCTTCTTTACTCTGATTGCTTTTAAGGTTTTCCTCTTTACAACTGATTTTAAGCAGTTTGACTTGGATGTGCCTTAGTGTAGTTTTCTTCCTGTTTCTTATACTTTAGTTTTGTTGTATGTCTTGAATTTGTGGGTTTAGAGTTTTCACAAAATTTGAAAAAAATTTCATTATTTTCTCAAATATTTTTTCTGTTTCTTCTCCTTTTTGGGGGATCTCCAATTACAGGTGAAAGCAGGCCACATGAAATTGTAATTGTGCTTTCTTTTTAGTCTTTCATTTTAGAAAATTTCTGTTGTTGTCATCAAAATTATTAGTCTTTTACAATACAGTGCCTAATCTGCTTTTATATGATGATGTTTCATCTTAGATATTGTATTTGTCACCTCTAAAATTCAATTTGTGTCTTTTTTTATATCTTCCATATCTCCCCTTAATATGCCCGTGATTTCTTGAACATATAGAATATAGTTATCCTATTTTAATTTCCTTCTGTACCAATTCTATTATTGTTTCTGGGTCAGTTTCAAGTCCTGCTATTTCTACTCATTAGGAGTCATAAATTCTGCTTTTTCCCTGTCTGGTAATTTTTGATTGGATGCCAAACATTGTGATTTTTACTTTTTTATGGGTGCTGGATATTTTTATATTCCTTTATATATTTTTTGAGCTTTGTTCTAGGACTTAATTTACTTAGAAAGAATCTTATACTTTTGAAGCTTGCTTTTAGGCTTGCTAGGTGGTACCAGATCTGCTTTACATCTAGGGATAATTTTGTTCTACCACTGAGGTGACATCTTTCTGAGTACTCTGCTTGATGTCCCATTTGCTATGAGGTCTTTCCACTGGTTACTGGGAACATAAACTGCTTGCAACCCTTATGAGCTCTAGGAATTGTTCCACTTGCTTCTCCCTGATGCTTTTTTCCTGGCCTCTGGTAGTTTTCTCATAAGTGTGTGTTAATCAGTACTCAGCCCTACATGTTACAAATGTCCTTATAAGAGAGAAGCAAAAGGAGTTAATATAGACACAGAAAGGAAAAGGTGATGTGAAAACAGAGGCAGAGATTGAAGTGACATGGCCACAGTCCAGGAATACCATGACAGTCACCAGAAGCTGGAAGGGATAAGTATTGGATTTTCCACTAGATCTTTCAAAGGGAGTGTGGTCCTGCTGACACCTAGATTTCAGATTTCTGGCCTCCAGAACTGTGAGTGAATAAACTTCTATTGTTTTAAGCCACCCCATTTATGGTAATTTGTTACAGTGCCTCTAGGAAACTAATACACACCTCAAATGACTGAAAAAACTGAGCAAAATGTGTGAAAAAAATGGCTTTCAGTTATTGGTCAACAGACAAGGTAGAACATTGATCACAGAGAGATGGGAAACAACTACCCCAACTTCCTAGAGAGTTTCCAGGCTGCAACACAGGGAGAAGTCAGTCATCTCCTGGACTTGAGGAGACAGAATTGAGAATTTGGGGAAGCCAAGAGAGGTAGAATTCACATGGCAGAATAGCAGAGAAGAGAGAATGAGCCACACTGAGGGGTCACATCTAATAGGATATTGAGGGCTCTTTGGTTTTTTATGAGTGAGATGGGAAGCCATTTGGAGTGCTGTGATATGACTCAGATTTAGAAGGATTTCTTTGACTGTGGTGTTGAGAATAGACTTCAGAGGATGGAAGCAGAAAGATCTGTTAGAAGACAATAATCCAGTGACAGGATCATGGTAGCTGAAATACGATGGTGGCAGCGAAGGTGTGAGAGGCTATTACATTCTGCAATATTGTGTAGGTAGAACCAAAAGAACTTGCTGATGGATTACATGTGATGTGTGAGAGAGAGGCAGCCAGATCAAATATAAGATTTTAGGATTGAGCATTAGAGAGATAAAGTTGCTACTAACGGAGATGGGAATGCAGTGGGAGGAGGTTTAAGAGGGATGATCAAAAGTTCCTTTGTTGGATATTTAACTTTAAGATGCCAATTAGACATCTATTTGAGATGTCAAAGAGACTGTTGGATACATTGAGTCTGGCATTTAGATGATAGGTTTGGTTTGGAAATGTACATTCAGGATTCAGCTGACAGAAAATGAAAAGGAACATAATACTATCAATTCAATTTAGGATGGGGTAGGTGCCTTCAACATTCCTTTCTTTTAAGCTGTGGAAACATTTTTGTGGAAAATGTTTCTAAGCACAAAATTGTCTCGCGTATTCAGTGCTCCTTGACAGAGCTACAATTAAAATCAGAAACAGAAAAGAGTACAGAATAGAATAAAGGTGTAGGACGTGAAATGATTAGTGGGAGAGTGTCTGAAATGCAGCCTAAATTAGGTTATTAAATCCTCACAAGATGGGCTTATTGCCCGTATTTTATGGATGGGGAAACTTACTTTCAAAGAGGTCAAGTAAGTGACTTACCCAAAGTCACAGAGTCAGTGCACGTAGATTTGGGAATTGAAGCCCAGCCTGACTAACGCTAGAGCTCAAGTCCTTCCTATGACTCTAGAAGACATTCGAGTCAGTTAGTTTAAAGGGTAGGAATCATGGCATCTTCTGCGCTCCAGACAAACGTCTTTGTTTATGAGGTCAAGCTTTCTGTTCCAGGGAAAGACGAGACTGGTTTCCACAAAATAGGGTGAGGGAAGCCATAACTGGAAATATCCATTACTTGATAACTTTACACTATTAGTCTGAAAACAAAGGAAATACTGTATATTTCACCACTAGGTTATATGAGATCATGAATGAGTAAAATATGACTAAGGTTGATTAGGAAAAGAAACATAGAAAGGGAACCTAGCCCATTAATTAGCATTACTACTACTGATATTGGGTCAAAAAGCCTTTCAACTTAGGGGTACAACATTAGCCAATTTAAATAAAGTCTCTCAAACTCTAAGATACCTCCCCTACCTCCCCCACCACCTCTATCACTGTGCAGCCAGATTAGCGGGGCCACTTGTCAGGAAGGAGAAGTATCCTAGTGACTAGTCTGCATCTCTGTCAACAATGAGTCTGCTTATTCGTACTATCCTTTCTTCTTCGGTACTCTCTAAAAGGTAAAGTTGTTTATCATCTATCGTAATACCTCAGAATCAAATGTCAGTGACATCGATATGGGAGGATAAGAGGGCTCATTCAAGGTGAAATGGATGATACTGCTTGGTTTGTTTATCACACAGTACAAGGGGAGGAAGGAAGGGGACACAGGGAAGATGGAGCTGTGTCCCTCACAAAGGGACATGGGTGAGCGTGCCAGCAGCCTTCCCTTTCCAGAACACCAAAGAAGCCATTGTTACCAACTTTATTTTGACCTCGACAGGAGACACTTGATCTCAGTTTAGAAATTTATTTCCATGGCAGAACTAAAGTAGTCTGTCCTGACACAGAGGAGCCTGGAGAGCACACACACTCTGCCAGCCCTGTGCTGCCTGGGCTCTGGCTAGTGTCCGATACACGTGGCATAGGCTGCACCTATTAGGGTGACATTCACTGAATCCTGCAACTCTTGGGTCTTCAGGAGTTCATTGGGGCGTTGCAGTGTCATGACTCACGTACTCTCTCCCTCTGGCTTCCTTTCCCTCAGTCACTTTTCCAGCATTAAGTTCCCTTCACTGAAATGACTAAAAGGCAGGTGACAGGAAGGATATTTTTTTGCTTTGGGTTTTCTGGAAGGTGGGCAGTAGGAAAGCGCTGCCTGGAATGAGGTAGGACGTTGAGGCTGCGGGGCTTGGAGACAGGGCTCTAAACAGACCCTGGCATTGGAAAAGATTTGTGTTTTGACTTTCCCACTACCTGGGATAGGAAGTTCAGTTGAAAATTGGTAAGGAAAGATAGCAGGCAAGATGAGGTTTGTATTACAGGACCCAGTGTCACAAAGGCACATGAGACATGAAATAGTGGGCATGGAGCCATTTCAGTTTCCTTGTCTCTTGCTGTGGGTGTGATCTCTTGCTGCCTTGGGAGAGGTGAGACACTCACTAGGAATCAATGCTGATTAATGCCTAGAGATTTCACTTCTAAGCTGAGGGTGTCTAGGTGAATTAAGGTAATACATGATACCCCTCAAAGTTAATTTTTTAGAAACTTTCTAGAGAACAAAATGCCCAGAGACTTAGGAGCTTAATGAGTAATGATATTCGTGTTAAGCTGACGTCCTGGGAAGAAGGCAGCTCCATAAGCCCAGCAGACGTTTAGGGTGGGCTCCAGGCGTGCCCTGCCAAATAAGCAGGCCACGAACTTTCCGGAAGCCTCAGCCAAAGCCATCACCAATTCTTTTATTCAACGAAAATGAAGGATACAATTAGTAATTTCCATGACTTTTGGGCTTCATTGCCTTCAAGTTACAAGAGGGTAAACAAGTAGGAAAGAAAAGGGAGACGCCAACATTTTCGAAGTTACGACCTTCAAAGGAGGAGGAATAGGTCCAACCACAGAAAAAGTGGTCAGAAATGTGATACCCTTTTTTTGTGAGAGCCCAGGAGACCCCAAATTGCCAAACCACTGTATCCAAGGAGGCATTGCTGGGACTGAAGCTTCCAGAAACCTTTAAATGGCTCGTTTATTTTACTGGGGCTGAAGCTGATGGGGTAATCGTCAGGGGAGGCTGTGGATTTGAATGATGCCCAAGCAAGCAGGCTTTCATTGTCAGCCAGGAAGCCCTCAGTAATTACGCACCACAATGTGCCATGCAGAACCGTGTGTTGCGTGTATGCATGTGTGCTGGGGGTGGAGTGCAGGGGGAAGGTTGGCCCCCCTGTGCTTTTAAATCCAGGCCAAGTCTTTTCTCTGCTTAGTGTTTATACCACAGTCATCAGAGAGAGGTGAAGGCATCAGTGCTCTATGTGCCAAACCCTGCACTCAGGATGAGTTTCCATTCCTCCTGTAACACAAGCTTCCCTAGGCTTCACCCGTCTAACCAGATTAGATCAATGGCAACAGCCTAGATCACAGGCTCTCCCCATCCCCACCCAGCAGATGCATGGCACAGAAACTCCAGCGCCGTTAAAGACTCACTCAGTTTTGGATACTCCCCAGGGGCGTCTTACGTGATCTCACAAATGGCCTTTTTATGCTCTTCTGTTCAGAGTTCCCTGTCTGGGGACCAAGACGCCACCTTGGGGGCTTCTTGGGTGGCTGTGCCTCTCTTCACCTCTGCACAGCTCTCCTTGACAACCCAGATGTCTGTGTCAGGAGGGTTGCTTCTTCCAGTGGCCACATCAGCAGGGTGCTAAGGAAGTGCTGCCCTTTCTGGAGCTCTCACGGGCGAGGGCCGCCTGTCTCCCCCATTCTGCCACTTTTGCCTCTTCGGTAGCTATGACCAAGTTGCCAGGTCGTGCATAAGCTTGTGAGAATGCTTCCTTCATCTCCTGCCTGGAGCTCCCTCTTTTCATGCAGTGCAAATAAAAAGTCAGGAGGCCAACATCTTAGACCATAGCTTCTCAAACTTTAGCACTTATCATAGTCACCTGAAGGCTTTGTTAAAACCCAGAAGGTTTTAGTAAGTCTGGAGCAAGACTCAAGATTTTGTATTTCTACCGAATTCCCAGGTGATTGTTAACGGTGCTGGTCTGGGGACCACATGTGGAGAACCCCTGTTCTAGATCAGCACTCTGCTGCCTCAGCCCCCCTGTCCCGACAATTATCTTGCTGGCAGCTGTTACCCACTAACAGGACAGGCATGCCTAGACCTGTGTGGGTTTTAGCAGAGGGCCCAATGGAGGCTCAAGCTTGTACCTCCATTACCATCATCGAAGATGAGAAAAGACTGATCCTCCCAGGTTTTGCTTTTAAAGCAGACATCACCTGCCTGCATTCTGGCAATTTAGGATTTGACTTAGGAACTTCACACTTGAACATTCCTTATGTATGAATTGTTGACCAACACCATTATGGGGGTGGGGGTGGGGCTCCTTTAAATTCTGAAGAACGACCATTGTGTGGCCTTCTTCTGACTCTAGAAGTCATTATCTTTGTGGATAGCAATTTTTTTTTGTCCTTGGTGAACCGGTAAATTTACTGATGGATGAGAGTTCTGGAGGATGTGATAAGAGGGGCTGTAAACCCAGGGAGAGAAAATGGGGGAGGAGGGGACAAATGGATGCCTTCGTTCAGCCCTCGCAGAACTGTTAGAACTACAGGCACACCTGGGAGACGGGGCGGGTTTGGTTCCAGACCACCACAATAAAGTTAACATCACAATAAAGTGAGGTGTTATTTTTTAATTTATTGGGGTGTCAATTGTTAGTAAAATTACATAGATTTCAGGTGTACAATTCTGTATTACCTTATCTATAAATCCCATTGTGTGTTCACCACCCAGAATCAGTTCTCCTTCCATCACCATATATTTGATCCCCCTTACCCTCATCTCCCACCCCCCACCTCCCTTACCCTCTGGTAACCACTAAACTATTGTCTGTGTCTATGAGCTTTTGTTTCTCATTTGTTTGTCTTGTTCTTTTGTTGTTTTTGGTTTATATACCACATATCAGTGAAATCATATGGTTCTCTGCTTTTTCTGTCTGACTTATTTTGCTTAGCACTATACTCTCAAGATCCATCCATGTTGTCACAAATGGTCCTATATCATTTTTTCTTACCGCCGAATAGTATTCCATTATGTATATATACCACAACTTCTTTATCCATTCATCTATCGAAGGACATTTTGGTTGTTTCCACGTCTTGGCCACCGTAAACAAAGCTGCAATGAACATTGGAGCACACATGTCTTTATGTGTAGATGTTTTCAGATTTTTTGGGTAGATACCCAGGAGAGGGATTGCTGGGTCATATGGTAATTCTATTCTTAATTTTTTGAGGAACCTCCACACTGCCTTCCATAGCGGCTACACCAGTCTGCATTCCCACCAACAGTGTATGAGGGTTCCTTTTTCTCCACAGCCTCTCCAACACTTGTTACTATTTGTCTTGTTGATGATAGCCATTCTGACTGGGGTGAGGTGATGATAAAGTGAGTTTTAATCTTTTTGCTGGAGGGTCTTGCCTTCAATTTGTAAAAAACGCAACATCTGTGAACAGCAATAAAACGAAGTGGAATAAAACAAGGTGTATCTGAGTCTCATCGTGGATTAAATGGGCTGTGAGCCAGGGGTCTTCCTGGAAATCTAAATCATGTGAAACATTTCTGTGGGAAATATGAGAAGAAACTAACTAATTTACCTTCCAAATGGAACTCAACTTGCTGCAAGTTAGAGATTCGAGTAACATGCTAAAGGTCTTTTGTCATCGATGAATGTTCTTTTGCTCTCATCATTACTCATGCTATGGGGAAGCCCAAATTATATCTAGTATTTGCTAGGCCATTGAATTATTGCTGTTACAATTGGGTTTCCCACGTCTTTCTCACTGAATGACAGAGATCATCACTGGGGCTTCGCTGAGACCTCAGATGGATCAAAGCTGAATTTAGGATGGAGAAGCTGGGCTCCTGGAGACAGCTCATTCACAGAGTGAGGTTTGATCTTTTGGATTGTTCCAACTTCTCTGTTTGGCTTGAGGTGACTCTTGGCAACAATGGGATAAAAGCAGAGCTTGGGAAATGAAAAGTGTGAAAACTGACTCTCCCAGAGTTCATGAACTCCAGGGAACTTTCAGTGAATGTCATTCAACTCCTCCACTTTACAGATGGGAAACTGAGGCCCAGAGAGTCAGAGTCACCACACAGCCTGAGTGTGGCCACCTGGGGTCAGCTTAGGGCTTCAGCACTAGAGTCGCCTTGAGCCAGCCTCATATACAGCAGCCAGTGAACCACCAGTGCTTAAGGAAGGTAGCAGGTGCTAGGAAAATAAGGCTGTGAAGTATGAGGTTAATAATTAAATGGATACTTTTATGGTAGGATCTCCTTAAGCTTTAGTATGAGATATGTATTCTGAATCTCCAAGAGGAGTTGTGGCAGGCAACCTCTTCTATCCCTCAGAGCATTTTGTGGAAGTCATACTCCATGGGATCCCCTTTGGGGACTGCGGTATTCTGTGTATAGGTCTTAAGGTCACCTGACTGGATCAGTACACGTTAGAACAGACGTGCCTAAGATCCCAAGGGGACAAGGTAGACTGGGAGTATTGTTGTTAGAGAAAATACAGAATAGACTGTTAAACCTAATTTTCAGGTGAACCACAAATAATTTTCAGTATGTCTCATGCGTTATTAGGGACATGTTTATATTTGGGACTAAAACAATTACTTGTAGTGTATCTGACATTCAAATTTACCTGGGCATCCTATATTTTTACGTGCTAAATCTGGTACCACTAACTGAGAGAGACTTCACTCCAGCTACTCTGCAGATTAGAGTATGA
Source organism: Rhinolophus ferrumequinum (assembly GCF_004115265.2). NCBI lineage: Eukaryota > Metazoa > Chordata > Mammalia > Chiroptera > Rhinolophidae > Rhinolophus > Rhinolophus ferrumequinum. The sequence continues at coordinate 55,958,824 of NC_046288.1, forward strand.
AGGGAGGAGAAGAAAGCGAGAGCGGCAGGCAGGTGGTTCTGCTTCAGGAAGACACTGAGCACAGGTGAAGGCAGTGCCCCCGGGGTGCTTTGTGCTGCGGAGGGAGCCCAGGTGTCCCTGACCCACTGAGAACAGAGCTTCTCAAACAGGGGTGGCTATTGCCCCAGTTTGGAAACTTGTGGGGGAGTTTTGGTTGTGACAACTGGAAAGTCCAACTGGCACTTAATGGACAGAAATGTCTGCTGTCCTTAGTGTGTAGGGCGGTCCACAGTTCACCCCATGCTTTTTCAGAGTTCTACTTGATATTCCTATGAGTAAGTATATTCTTACCTCCCTTAAATCCAAGCTTATTCATTAGATGTAGGTGCAAGCTCCTAATAAGCTTCGCGTTTCCTAGGGTCGTCCTTCGCAAGCATTTATGTGTTGAAATATTTTATTATGGGATACTTTCATTTTTAAAATAATTTTTCTCTAGTTAAGGCTATATGTGTGTGTGTGCGTGTCTGTGTATATATGTATGTATGTGTGTGTATATATATATATACACAGACATATATATATATATACACACATATGGTGTGTGTGCTTAATTATTTATGCCAGTAGGCAATATTATCTATGATTTTAATTTCAGGTGAATAAAACAGGTGTTATAAAATACAATTAACCCTTGAACAATGTGGGGGTTAGAGGCGCTGATCCCTGTGCAATGGAAAATCTATGTACAATTTTTGACTCCCCCAAAACTTAACTACTAGTAGTCTACTGTTGACCAGAAGAAGCCTTACCAAGAGCATAAATGGTTAACTAACACATATTTTGTATGTTCATATTACATACTGTGTTCTTACAATAAAGTAAGCTAAAGAAAAATGTTATGAAGAAAATCATAAGAAAAAGAAAACACATTTATAGTATTTACTAAAAAAAATGGACTTGCACAGTTTAAACCCATGTTGTTCAAGTGTCAGCTGTATACGTAATAACAAGGGGACGCATGTTTGGTAGAAATGAGAAACACTGACTCAGCCACACTGCTTTTCTTGGCTATCGTAAGCAGCTATACATTCTTGTTCATTGGTCGTGCTAGTTAAGGTTAGGTTTGGCTGCAGATAACAGAAAAATAGAATGAACCAAAGCAGCTATTTAACAGTATAGACGTTCATTTCTGTTCTCACAAAAGACAGCCAGTGAGAGGCACCTAAGAGCTTGGGAGGCTTCCTCTTCCAGGTCTTTGCTCTGCCACTCATGTGGTCCTCGTCAAGATGGCTGCGAGCAGGCCTCTGCCGCTTGGAACACTCCTTTCTGGAAGCCAGTCTCAATTTGGAGGAGGCCAAGCAGCCACATGAAGAGGCCCATGTGGAGGGAACCAAAGGCCCCAGCCAACAGCCTCCACGAAGCTGCCAGCCAGCAGCTTCATCCAGCGCCAGCCAACGAAGGAGGCACTTCTCAACCAGCTCCCCCCCACCCCCCGGGTGTCAGCCTGTGAAGCCAGAGAACTGCCAGATCAATTCATAGAAATATAATAAAGAGTTCGTTGTTGTTGCTTTAAGCCACTGAGTTTTGTTCCCCCACTTGAGGGTAGGGAGAAGTTATTATGCAGCAATCAATAACCCAAACGATACTCGTTTCTTCATTCAGTGAATTCATATGCTAAGAACTATTCTAGGTGTAAAAAGGGGATCCAGGAGGAAACAGATGTTAAAAGAAAAAGTCCCTGCCCTCACAAAACCTACCTTCTAGTGGGCTCCTTCCCCTCGGCACATATTTCAACTCTTCATTGTTCTTTTCAAATCAAAATACCCCCTTTCATTTTACAGAGAAATGGGAAACTATGAATTCTCCCAACTTCTTTCTCCCACACCTACATTCACCCACATTTACACCATCTCCTCTGCCATTTCCTGCACCCTCCTCCCCTGCTGCCCACATCAGAACCACCCCTTTTCCTGTCATTTGCCAATCCATCCACCCAGGCTCTGGGTGCCAGCTTTCCTCTTATTGTATCTCTAGCTCGTTCAGGTCTATAAACTCCATTGTCTCATGATGTAGATAGATTTAAGTCTCTTCTGTTCAAAAAACTAACAACAGCAAACTCCTCTTTAACCTTCTGTTCTCCCTCTAGCTTCTGCTTTCTCTCTTTTTTCCTTTACTAGAAATTGCAGTCTTCTTTCTCCATTTTCTCGCTTCCCGTTTACTCCTCAACCCACTGCAACCAGCTTCCGCTTCAACTGAAATTATTCTCAGAACAGTCACAATATGTTTATTGAGCACCTACTGTGTGCCAGATACTGAGCTAAGCACTGAGGGTAGAGAGGGGAGCAAGATAGGCATGGCTTCTTCTCTCTTGCAGCACATAGTCTAGTTAGGGAGACAGATTTTAGAAAAATTAACTAGGAAACAGATATACAATTACAAATTAGGGTAAGTGCTTTGACACAGGAAAGGGAGGGGGTGTTCTTGAATAGAAAGGTTAAGGAAGGTCTTTATAAGGAGGTGACATTGAAGCTGATAAAGTAACCATTTCTAAATTCCTGTATGACTTGACGTTTCAGTAGCATTTGACATTCCTAACTGTTCATTTCTTCTTCAACTCAACTCTAGGCTCTTGTTAGGCTGATCTCTTTCTTCAAACCACCTATACCTTTCCCCTCTTTCTCGCTCCATCTTCATTAGGTATTGTTCATGGTTACACCCTAAATTTTCTTGTCTCACTAACATTGTCCCCAACCAATTTCAGTCACATCCATAGCTTCAACCACGACCAATGTGCTGAAGCTCCCAGACCTGTATGTCCTGCCCAGATTGCTACTTGAGTCCTTGGCTCATTTATTCAGCTTCCTTTCAAACAAGTCCCTGTGGGTTTCCACAAGGCAGTTCAAGTCCAGAACCGAACTCAATCTCCTCTCTCTACCACTCCATGTCTCGGCCAGCACTGCTTCTTGATGAAGCCTAAAACCAACCCAGATTTCCCTAGAACCAACCCAGATTTCTCTGTCTTCCTTCTGTCCCCTCAACCCCACCCCCACACACATTTTTTTTTTTTAAATCACCAAGTCCTGTTGACTCTATATCCTTAATCTCTTATATCTCTATTCTTCCATTTCCATCCCCATTGCTCTTCCTCTCGTTCGGACCCTTGGCCCTCACAACTCCCCACCCCTTCCCCATGATGACAGAAGCCTTACGGGACTCTCTCCCTCCAAGTCTTTCCTCCTTTAATTAACCCTCTTCTCTGCTGTAAGAGTGACATGTCTAACACGTCTAACAATTGATGAGAACGTGCTGGTGTTCCAAATTCTTCAGTGGCCCCTGGTCTGAGTCATACTCCCTGCTTTAGTTTGCACCGCACCCCCCCACACACAAACACCCCAATCCTCTTCTGGCCATGCCATGGGACCAGGGGGATGTGCACAACTTGAGCTTGTCACCCTCATACCCCAATCCAGGGGTCCAAAATGCTAGGATTCCCTGTGCACACAGTGCAGGAAAAGGGCCTCCTTCTGTTATTGCACACGCCTCGCAGGTTATCAAGAGCAGGCAGGTCTCCCCTCCTACATTCCCCACTACTTTTCCCTTCCCTCATCTCCTAGCTGCTGGGCATTCTTGTTCTTCTACCTGCAATGCACTCCTCTTATACCCATCAGAGTAAAATTCCTACCCCTCATTAGGTTTCAGCAAAAGGTTCTTCCTGCCACCCCAGCAAACCTGGCAAGTGTTCTGCACTCTTGCTACATTTTGAGTCACTTTCGTCTGGTCACGCTCTTATTCCTCCAGGGCACTGCTGGAAGCTTTTCCATTTTCTTTGTATCTCCTAGCCTCCCTTTGCCTGTAGACACCACGAATAGAGGAAGCTACCCTGACTAGCCAAGAAATCCATCTTGCTTGGTCATCATCACCCTTGTTTGCATTTCAATGGCAGGAAATTGGGAAAAAGCACACCAGCACGGGCGTGTGGCATCTTCTACTATTACTAGTGTTATACAATAATAATATTGGGCCTTTCTCTGTGCCAGGCACTGTAATAAGTTACATCATCACATTTATCTTTACTATAGGCCTGTGAAGCACACGTGATTATTAAACCCACTTTACAGGTATGGTAACTGAGGCTCAGCGTGGTTAAATTAAATGTCTTAGATCACACAGCCAGGAAGGGGAAAGCCAAAGTTCCTGTGTTATGACTCTAATGCACATACTCTGCCTACCTCATGAGTTTTGCTCACCGCATAGAGCAAAATGTACAGCCGTTCCTCTTCCAACCATTACAAAGGGATTTCAACATATGGAAAAGTATTTTGAGGGAAGTGAAGATCCTATATGTTCAGTCAGTACTTTTCCTTGAGGAAAGAAGATAAGGCAACAATAAAAATAAAGATGAACAATGAACCTGCTCAATTTTAACTCCAGTTTTATTTGGAATGTGTGTTTGTATTAAGAGACATGTTTAAGGTAGTTTTTAAAATTAAAAGTCCTGATGTAAAACTCTTCCAAGGAATTATGCATTGTGTGTGTGTGTGTGTGTGTGTGTGTGTGTGTTTTAGGTTAAGCAATCAGGCTACCTTTAGGGCAGAAAGAGAAAGGGAGAAACACGGCGTGAATTAAAATTTCTCCCTCTTACCTGAGCCCATGAATCCTTAGACAGTTAAAATAATAACTTATTACTAACATCAATAATTAAGTAGTAGAGAAAAGATTTATCCTAGCATGTCTGCGCTCTGCAGCCCCAGAATTGGTGCATCAAGATCAAATTCCCCCACTGAGGTGCCGGGGAAGACATGCTGCCACCACCTGCCGCAGAATTAACTCACTGTGTTTTCAGGAAATGGATGCATGTTATGGACAAAGGCAAGAGAACAAACATGTTGGCAACAGGCAGAGGCTAAAAAGCAATTTCGGCAGCTTGCTGCTTCTTCTAACAGACTCAAAACAGGATCTTTGAAAATTAAAGGCAGAGCTGGCAGGGCAGCTTATCAAGGCAGAGTTGCACAGCTCGTCACAGTCATAGGGTCGATTTTCTGAAAAGGTTCAGTGGTATAGCAGTCCCTGCTGGCCACTGCTGTGTCTTCCTTCCAGCGGGCTCTCAGGACGTCTGGCAAATAACCTTGGCAAACAGGTGCCATTTCCCCAAAGATCAGCAAGAATCACACTGAATTCCACAGCACCCAGCACATGGCTGTTTAACACTTCCAGGCCTCCCTATGGCCCTCATTTCAGGGTGAGCTTTTAAAAGGAAGGGCCCTATTATTCCTCTCTGGCCTGTCGTCATGCCCACTGGGAGCCTTAGCACTTTTTCTGTCTTGGCTAGTTAATTCCCACATAACGGGTGGAAAAAGACCTCAAGCAAGGAGACATTGGGAGATTTACTGTGCTTTTATGGGTGAACTAATAAGGTGAAAAGCTCTCCTCTGGTAGGTTAACAATAAAATGTACAAAAATAGCTACCTTTATTTTTATGTGTTCTCTGTACTAAGCATTGTGTGTCTTATAACCATTTCAATCTTTACTTCTCACACCTAGCTTGCAAAGCAGGCATCGATCAATACTGTTTAACAGATAAGGAAACTGAGGCCGAAAAAGGCAGAACAACTTGTCCAAGGTCACACATTCAGTAGGTGGCAAAGTATTTAAATCCAAAGCATAAAGCCCCCCACCTTGAAACGTGGCCTCATTAGGGACAGCACCGGCTCACAGCGATGTACCAGGCCCAGCTTTTGCTGAGCACATAGAACGTGTGCAGCCTGTGCCACAGTTATGTTACTGTTCCCTTTTAAAATTCCTTTATATATGCCAACCCTTTATATATGCCAACAGGGACCACGCACCATCTCTTTAATATAATCCACTGAATATCCCAGGGTGCAGGCACATACCCTAATCAATCATTGTTAATTGATGTTTTTTTATGTTGTGAACAGTGATTCTTTTCACTCATTCACTAAACACTAGTAAAGCCCACTTCTGTGCTGACAGTGTGCTAGTTTCCTATGAGAAACAGAGAAGTGAAAATGCTACTCATCTTGCTCTCAAAGAAATCTAGAGAGGGGGAAGAGTCATTGACATAGAGAAGAGGAACCCCAGTCATATTTTGTCTGTTCTCCTTCCTGTTCCACTCCACAAGAGGGAATACTGATTTGATAGGTCGGGTTCTACAATATTGTTTTTGCCTCATATTTACTATTGGGCAGATGTTAATATGTGTCAGATGGTTAATATGTGTCAACTTGATGGGGCCATAGGGTGACCAGATATTTGGTCAAATACTATCCTGGGTATGCCTATGAGAGTGTTTCTGGATGAGATTAGCATGTGAATTGGTAGACTGAGTAAAGCATATTGCCCTTCCTAATGTGGGTCGTCCTCATCAGCTGAAGGCCTGAATACAACAAAAAGGCTGACCATCTACTAAGCAAGAGAGAATACTTCCTGCATTATGGCCCTTAGAACTGGGCTATTGGCTTTTTCCTGCCTTTAGGCCTTGAACTGAGAATGTGACCTCTTTCTGGGTCTCGAATTTGAATTGGAATTATATCAGTTCACCTGGGACTCCAGCTTGCCACCTCACCCTGCAGATCTTGGGACTCTCCAGCCTCCACAATTGTGTGAGCTGATTCCTTACAATACATCTCATAAATATATACAGATCCTGTTTCTCTGGAGGACCCTAATACAGCAGGATTACTGTGTTTTAAGAGGTCAGCGTTTCTCTGACTCCCATTGCAAGTGGAAAGCTGGACTAGTTGGTAAGCTGAAATAAACCCCCTTTGGTTACCTGGCCAACTTTCTTCTTGTTGTTGTTCTTAACTCTTTATTATACGCATTCTTAAGCTCACTGGTCTTCTGTTTTAGTTCCCATACCATGTGATAAACTAGAAAATGGGATTCCACGATTTAGATTCTGTCTTGGCACACAGAAGATACTCCGCAGGCCTTGATTCAAAACTATACGTTTTAACTCAGGTTTACAAAAGCTCTGAACTGGGGAGTAGTGGTCACTGGCCCGGTCATAAATTGGTACTTTGTTTTGCACTTGCTCTTACCCCTGCTGTGTAAATTTCTTTCAGGAGCTTGGTGGGGAAGAGGGTGATTGGTAGGGAATTTTAGGTCCCTGGCTTTAACACAAAAGAGAAACAACAACAACAACAAATCATCACTACCTGACATACTCCACCAGCTACATCACAGAGCAGAACAAAGTGCTGTCGTAGAAGCATAAGCCATGAGCTATGGGAAGCCAGCGAACCACATGTTTGACTGGAGGGCATTGGGGAATGTATATTTTTAGGTCTCTTTTCCAATACTGGTTCAAGAAATGGCCTTGGAACATAAAGAACATGGAGAGCTAAGCAAAGCATGTGATGGGATGTGGTTAGACTGTGTCATCATTGTTTAAAAAGAGACCGATACACAACCTGCGAAAGCAAGGCCAGCAGCTGTGGCCATATCTGAAGTAGGAAAACAATGTCTCTGCCGTTTTATGTAGAAATAGACACCCACCCATATCCATTCATCAATGCCCTTTATTAGTTATAATCCTTAAAGCCTACCACATTCAAATAACTTTTCAGGTGTCTATTAGAGAATGCAGTAAACTACATCTGTAGATTTGTACCCCAACCAAAACAAGTGTAGACATAGCTTTGCAAAAAAAATCTGGGTCACGTTCAATGACACTTTAAATTTCTACTCCAAACACCAGTACGCTAACACTCTTATTCTTATTAATATACTTATGTTGTGATGTGACCCTACCCATTTAAAATGGGCACCACTCGCTCCTTATAATGGTTTTGGGTATTAATCAATTTACTTTTCCACTCTGCAAGGAAAAACGGCTGTGGATCTCACACAGATGGTACTGACTAGAATGACCTTCAGCAGGCGAGAGATAAACAAGAGCTGCTTTTCATCTCCCAACCATTGATTTTCTGCAAGGCAAACCACAAAGCTGCTTTGAAGTCCAGGAGAGAGCTGCAAGGGAAGAGGGAGATAAAACTGAAGGAAAGGGGATTTGAAATAAAGTTAATCTCTGTCATCTAGGTATAGATGGCTACTGGCAAAGCTGAAACTGCCAGATTTTATCAAGAAAGAATTTAGATTATTGTAAAAAGAGGGTGTTTTAATTTGGTCAAACTGGGTTATGGGAAGAGCGGTGTGTAAAACAGAAATCTGAAAGGATCGTGGATACAATTTTCAATTTAGCAGAAATGGTTGCTTTTAATTAAACAAAAGCAAGTGTGTAGTGTACTTTGTAACACTGCTTTGGAGTCTTCCCTTTTATGTTGCATAATAGAACTACATATATGGGTTGTAAAAGTAATTTTTTTGTGTGTGTCCCAATTTCTTCTTTAAAAACAATGTGATAGATAAAAATTTTGGCTTGACAGTTTTACAGAACAGTTATGACTTATATAAAAATTGTAAGTGTATTACATTTGAGTAATCCTTTTCCTTTTACAAAATGCTTTTCCATGAGCTTCAACATAAGCCTGGGAGATAGATAGGCTTGTGATTGCTATACCTGAGGAAGTAAAGTCTTAGGCACCCAGGTGATTTGCCTCCTCCTCTTCCTGCGTGCTCCCTCTAATTCATGGTTTCTTGAGAGGAAAACTCTCTTCTGTCTTCGATTTCTGAAACGTATTGTTTTTCTCCAGGTGGTCTTTTGACAACTTCTTCTTAATGTGATACCATTGGGATCCTGAAACGTATTTCTTATTCTCGAGGTGACTGGAGGTTAAATTCTGACATGGGAAATCAGGAGGCCCTGCTCTGAAGACAGCCACTGTGGAGGCTGAGATCCCTAAATGCTGCAGCAAGAAGCAGGATTTACCACGATTCTGGTGGGCTTAAGGGTACTTAGTGTTGTGAAATGAAAGATCCTTGAGAAAGTTCAACCCCTCTCAACCATGAACACTAAACAGTTGCCAGCCAACCTGAAACCCCAGCCCACAGTTCTTCCTCATTCCAGTCTTCCAAGATCTAGGTAAACAAAAATACACATGCCATTTGAGGGGAAAGGCGTCAGGGAGGAGTTAAGGTTTCACCTGCCCTTGTGATAGCTGAATCTCTCCTGTGCTCTGAGAGCAACAAAAACATGACCTGGGGAACAACGTGTGTACTAGGAAGAGGGTCCATGTTGGGAATGATAGCCTTTGAAGTTGTCAGTGGGACCCTTTTATGATTTATTGGTTTTCCTTGGTTATTTTCGTACAACTAATTTGTACCAGATATTTAATTTAGCATTTTGTTCAGATCCTAAAAATCATCTTTCTATTCTAGCTGGTAAGTACTGAAATACACACCCAATAATACATTCATAAAATTTCAAACAGGCTTTACAATAGATGCCTAGCAGCTTTCTAATGTGCCGGGCAGGACGAGCTAACTGAAAGGGCTAAATAATTGCAACAAATAATTTTCTATTAATTTATTCTTCTTGATTAAATAGAATTAATTTGGCTGATAATAATGAACTTCAATATAAGTTTTGATATTACTTTACTTAATCGAAAAGGGTAGTTTTAAATTCATTTTAGAATGTCATATCATTATTTCTAGGGCACTTAACATAGTCAGCTTCTGCTTGAGCTATTGCCATCTTTTGGGATAGTTTCTGTACAAGTCTGTAACATCTTGCTGTATGTAAGTTATGTAAGTCACCACTGAAATTGGTGCATGGAATTCATATTAAAGATGACATTTCCAAAGTTCATAGTAAATGAGTGGATTAAGATGGAAATTATTAAAATCATTTCCAAATTATTTCATTCACTTACATATATACAGTTTTAAAAATGTGTGATTTACAAGTAAACATATTTTGGAATACGTGCTTAAATGCCCACTCAGCACATTTCATGTCCAATAGGTTTTGTAAAATATTAGTTAACCAGCAGCCAGATAAATACCTACAGGTATGTTTATTTCTGAAATCTGAACTAGTCCTTCTCTATTACCTGGGATGCTTTTAGACTCAACCTGTTTAGGATTCACACTAGTTAATGTAATGTAAAAGGGGGGAGGGGGCATTTTAGAAAATTACCTTGTTACCAGGAAAACATTCATCTTGTACCTCTTTTAGGTGCCAATTAGTGGCATAAATCAAAACAACTATTTGACATTAACAATAAGACATGTTGATATTTTTAAAAAATTTTACAAACACAGATAAACAACAATTTAGGGGGACTATACAGCATTGAGTTGTAGTAGCTCCCATGTAGCGTTGAAAACTAATGTGGAAAAGTAAATAACTGAAACTTATCTCCTAGCTCTGAATCTGTATTTTGTGATAACTTTTTCTAAACAGAGATAAATGGATAAATCCCTGGAAATGGATTCTGCCTGTTTATAGCAGTAGCTCAGGGTAGGTGTTCATCCCCAGGCAAATCTCAGGAAGGCCTATGCAGAACAGTCATGCGAGGGTAGGTGGGGGACAGGTGTTAGGTGCTTTACTCTGTCATCTTGTATTGTCATGTGTAATTAATCATGTGTGAGGGCAGAGGTTGTTTTTAATCTTCACTCTTCATAAAAAGAAAAAAAAAAGGTTCTCCTTCTTGGTGGCACATCACTAGGCAAATGACCCTCTGCATCGTTTGGCCTCCATCCACTAGTCCTGTCCTCACATGCCTTTTGGATCCTTAATGACCGACCGACCCTACCTGGAGTCCATGGTAATGCATGCAGGGCACATGGAATTATTAATGATCTTAAAGATAATTTTAAAAAAGATATGCTACCTGACAGGTAATAAATTATCAAGATAGTTTATCACAGAACAGAAAAATAATTTTGTTAAGTTAGCAAAGGAACTCAATGACCTCTATTTCTTCTATTTTATGACAAATAGCCCTAGAAACCAGCTACCCCGCAACCACCTCCTGCTAGTCCCCCCACTCGGCTTTCCACAGAGGACTGGAAGGCTGACATGAGGACTTTCCCAATCCTTCGAGCCCAGCCCCTGGCTAAGACAAAGAAGACAAAGGTAAAAGGCCCACTTTGATGCTGCATACCAAGGATTTGACTTGTAGACTGAGACAACATGGTTCTCTACCAGGCATGTGTTTTCTGGATAATGTTGTCTTAGAGGTGAAGAAGTAGCTCAATCCATAGCAAAAGATCCTGAGAACAGTGGTTCTCCCCGTAGACTGGATATTAACCACATTGGTGTTTGGAAATCTTTACTTTATGGGTGAAATGGTAGGGTGGTAAGAAGGCCATCTGCTAGGAACCAATATGAAGTGGCACCTCTACAACATAGAGTGAACGGTGAGCTTAACCAACATTTTTAGTGCTTTGCTTTTGTACCCTACACATCAGAGAACACAGGGACTGACAAAGTTGACCTGTAATAAATGTGCAATAGGTTGAAATTGGTGTCGTTTACCTTCTCTATCTGTATGTGGAAAGCAGAGAAATGGATTGGGAATCAGGAAAGCAGAATTACAATTTTGGATCTTTTACTAGCTATGCGGTACTTGCAAAATTATTTCACTGTTACTGTTTAGAACAATGAAGTTTGGATTAGATGAACTTTAAAATTCCTTTTACCTTCATGATTTGTACATCCGCCTCCAGCTCCCAACACAAATAGTAGTACTATTTTCAAAAGTTGAGTCTTTTAGTGTGGCAGGAAGCAATATTTAGAATCTGATCTAATGTTTTAAATGCATTTGTTATAGCTCCAGATTTAGTCTTAAGCCTGGACAGGACAGTGGTTTAACCTCCACCGCCCAGGGGATTAATACATAATATCCGGGAATGTTGGCGAGACGTGCCTCGGTACCCATCCATGCAGTGTTTATTGGTCATAGTGAGCATTAGAACAGAGCAGTATTACTGAAATGCTGCAAACAATGTACACTAAAAATAAGTCCCCTGAAAGGGATTAGAAAGGATATTAAAGAATATCAATCCAGCAGGAGACATTAGGCCTAAAAGTCACAGTAGAAGTTACAAATACCAAAATCTATCTATAGAGTCCTGAATTTGCCAACATCCAAATTTACACTTCATGTGACAAGCACTTTTCATAAGACATTAATAAGAAAATTAGTCAGAAAAGATATAAATACATACAACTTTTTAAAAATATGGGTACAATTTTACATAGCTTATTTACAATGTGCACTGCTTCTAACATTAAATGAGATACAATTGGATGACAAAATCTAATGGTTGTGTGAGAGTAATTGCATGTGCTCAATTTCTAGTGTCAGATAGTTAAAGTTTGTAACATTTCCCTGTTATTTTTCCACATGAAATCTAAGTTGGTAGTTGGAAAGGGTATTTGGTCTTGTGACTCAACACCCAAACAAAAATTTATCATAAATATTGTTTTGCTTCCACTCTTTGGCTTAATGAATGTTTATCCAGAATGTTTATCCAGAAAAATGCATTATTTGGTTAACAATAGGCATATGTAGAGGCAGCATGTACCCTAATGAGATGACTATTTATATGATTCCAATAGAGTGAAACACCCACCAACCCTACGGCTGTCAAGGCAGCAGGCAGTCATTCCCCTTATAGTGGATTTCACCGATGAGACCACCGCCTAAGATCCTTTAGAGAGGCTGTATCATACTATTGATATTAATCTCTAAAGAAGTATTTTTTTAGTAACTATTTGGAGCTGGAAACAGAGGAGTCCAAAAAAGATTGGGCATCACCTATGCTTTCCAAAAGTTCTCATTTTTAAATAGTCAGATGAACACCTGTCCTAAAGCCTGTTCTAATTTGGAGACTTACCCCAGCCTTTCCCTTGAACGTCTATGTCCGTCTTCAAGAGATTTGTCTTCCTTCACTCAGAACACCAGGTCATGACAATCTCCCCTGTAACTTTCCTGATTTGGTGGGAAGTTAGTCCTAGTCATTTCATGGAGCAGAGTTTTTTGCGACGGTCACTTTGTAAAGTAGTCTTAATACCTTCTCCCTACTGGAAGGCCCAAAGCTGTGTCTTCCATACCTACTCGTATGTGCTGTTCAAACCTCCTAGAGTTCCTAGAGCCGGTGTTGAGATCTGATACCTAAAGGGCCTGATGGTGTTTCAGTTCCTCTTCATATCTGACATCAAGGAATTTGTTTATTTCTTTCAACTTTGGTAAAGTATTAGACATTTTTAATATTCTTTTTTAATCTAACGTTTCTGTTTTGGAAAAGCAATGCAACTAACTTAGCTTACCCTGTTGCTGAAAGTTATTTGTTCCCACAACTAGGATTATAGAATTTTAGAGCTGGGTGGAACATTAGAGATCCTTTCTTCCTTCAGGGAACTGAGATTGCAATTTCTTTATATTATCATCGGGTGCCAGATAAATTTGGCACTTGAAGAATAATTACCTGGGTTGTTTTAATTTTTTTCTATTCATACAGATTCTAAAATCTCTAAGCTAGAGATTTAACTCAATTTGACATTCATGAAACATATTCAGTGCAGTGGGTTGCTGAAGATAACAAGTTATAAATTATGGTCTCTGACCTTAAAGGAGCTCCTCTGTTAATATGGGGCTCAAATGTGAATAGAACATTGCAAAATGATGCAATTATTCTACAATTACAAGTATGAATGGAATGGTTTGCTAGAGTTGAGGCTCTTACTGCAGCACAGGGAAGTCAGAGGCTGGAGGAGACGCTACTGGTGTTGGATTATGAAGGATTTGTGTGTGTGTGTGTACGGCTGGTGGTGGTGGTAATGGCATTCCAGGCAGAGGGGAGAGACTGCAGATGCCAGAAAGTGCTGACAGTGTAAGAGTCAATGCTATAATAAAGGACCTCTACAAATCACGGCTTATACAGGGGGTGTTTTAAATACAGAGGTTTAATTCAACAAATAGTTGTTGGCATCAACTTTGCTGAAACCACCTGCCATCGAATAACACGCCCTGCCTGTAAACATGGCAGTGATCGTATGCTCTTTCTTACTTTACTGTTGAGAAGAGTTTACTGTTGAGTAGTCACAATTTGAATGTTTATAGAGCTTCCTTTTTTTCCCCAAAAGCCTAAATGTATCAAGTTTTGAGAAAGATAAAATGCAAAATTGTGATGGAGACTGGCTACTATTATCTTCTCGGAACACTCAGCTCTTCATCCTCTTCCACTATCTAACTACCACCCCGTTCAATCCAGATCACCGCCCCTCCATCCTTCTCTGCCTTCTCAGTAAGGCAAAGTCAAAACTCAGAGCCACTATTTCCAAATGACCATCAGTACTGCATTATGACTCTGAAGTAGATACGTTATCAAGGATTAAAGGAAAGGGCAGGAGGATTTAATAATACTTCCCTAACCAGGGTAGATAATGGTCCAAGAAAGATGTTAGAGAAACCGTGGTGAAATTTTGTTTTCTCATTAATTATCACATTTTTTCTTTATATATTGTTTGTATGGGGTTCATAGAATGACAAAACTACTGAGTATGTTAGTGTCTTGCACATAGTAGGTATTCAAAACATATTTGGTGAATGACTACAATTTAATTGAGTAATACAAAACAACGATGCCCCTGGGACAGCTTGATATCCACATGAAAGCAGAAAACTGGCTACCCATCTCACTCAACATACAAAATTTAAATCAAAGACCTTGGGAGAGGTTAATAGGGAATGACTGCTTATAGGAACAGAATTTCTTTTTTGGTGATGAAAACGTTCTGGAATTAGAGTGATGATTGCACAATCTTATGAATATACTAAAAACCACTGAATTGTATGTTTTAGAAGGAGAATTTTGTGGTATGTAAATTATATCTCAATTAAAAAAAATAGATGCAAAACCCCCAAACAAACAACAACAACAAAACCAGAGCCCAGAAAGTTGAATTGAGGCTCTTACTAAGATGTTCTACCTATGTAGCCCCAACACTGAAGAGGAATGGATAGAACCTGTTTTAGTTAAAATAAAAGTGAATAAAAGATGTACTGTTTTTCAATAATTCTAAGACAAATATGTTTTTCACATTTCTGAAATAGGAATGCATCTTATAACTGATGAGTCATAGTTTATTTGGCTGCACTTCTTCCTTCAGTACATAAAATTGTGGTATGTCTTAGATTCAATGAAGGACAGTATTTTTAAAATAACGTGGCAGAGGCTGCTAGCTGTCCTTCAATACACACAGTAATAATTTTTTTTCAGAAAGACTGTATTCCTAGTTTTCCTTAGAGCTAGGTGTGGCCATCTGTCTAACTTCTGGCCAATGGTATGTAAGCAGAAGTAATATGTGCAACTTCTGGTTTGTGTCCTTAAAGAGAAGAAGCACGTCCTCCCTTCTCTTCCATCTTTCCTTCTTCCCTATTTTTCATTCCTTTCTTCCCCAGCCCCTCCTCCTTCATTTCCTTCCTTCTAAATTGCACATGTGATGGTAGGAGCTGAGCAGCCATCATGATCCATGAGACGGAAACCATGTGTTGAGGGTGGTATAGCAAGGAGAAAAGATACCTGAGTTCTTAACGATTACAAAACCAATACACTAGCCCTAGAGTGACTATGCAAACTTTTAAGTGAGAGAGAAAGTTCTAGTTTGTCTAAGTCACTCTTATTTTGTGTTTCTCTGCTACAGGAGCTGAACAAATATTCTAATCTGAATGATTTCATGCTTTCATTTTTCTGGAAGTAGACTATTATATTTTCTTCAATGGGCTAAATTCTTCTCCCTCTACACACACACACACCCTTGTCTGGGCCAAAACTGAGTTACCAAATGTAGCATTTACCTATAAGGAATGCATTGTGAGTAGCTTTTCACTTTTCATTACCATGGAAAGATGATTTTAGCCCACATTCAATCTATATTTCTAAATAATACCTTTGTTGGGACTGTCTGTTCAGAGCAATGGAAGGCAGCTTTCTCAGTGCAAGTGAGATTTCTTGATAATGCTAAATCTGCCGTGTCAGCTGAATTCCTCTGGCTTTGTGTTGCAGTGCGCTAAATATACATGATCGGATTTCACTGTTAAGAAAATTCTTTCAGCACTACATGTACAGTCAAGTTTGTTGCCTGAATAGCTGAACATTTGGGTCATGAGACTTAAAATGTGTCATGACAAAGCTTCATGGAAATGCAACAGTCTGGAAGTCTGGTTCTGTCTTAGACTGGAAGGCTGTGGGGAGCTGTGCCATGGAGAACTGTGCTGTGGGGCGCTGTGCCGTGGGGAGCTGTGCTGTGGAGAGCTGATGCCCTTTTGTCCCTCTGGCAGCCATACTCTTGGTTCTTCATATTTGAGGAGATGGGACGGTGAGGAGGCCTGTTGGCTTGATCTTGTTAATGCCACCATCTAGAATACAGATTCTTGGGTATTTCATCTTCACAAGATGAGCTGCAAACTGAAAAAAAAAAGAAAAAAAGGCCACATTTGTAGAGGATATACAAAACTTGTATTTCTCCAATCCCATTATTTCTCAAGCTGTGGAAAACATGACTGCTTCAATGATAATATTGCTGTCACGGTTTCATCAGTGAATTGTTAATTTGGTTTTTAATAGAAATGAAATCACTCATATTGTTGACAAACAACTCTTGATGCTAGGAAATAAATGTGTCTCTTTGGTTCTCTTTCAAGCTTGTTTGAATAGGCAACACATACACATGGTAAACAATTCAAACAGTATGAAAGAGCGTATAGTGAGAAGTAGATTACTCCTACCTGTTCTCGGTCTCCCTCTGGAGAGGTCATTATCATTCCTATTTTTCATGTATCCTTCCAATGATAGTCAACATAGTCTCAAACCTACATTGAACCACTTTTGATATTATTGCCAACTTATTAGTTATTGCAATGCCATTACAATGTCCCAGCGAGGGCCTATGAACTGGTTGTCATATGTTTTGGAGCAGCACAATGTACAATTTGAGACCATGACGTGGAAGGAATTTGAAGGCCTGATCCAAGAAGTCTTCTAGATGTCTAGCAAAACAGGGCTGTGAAGAGTTACCGAGACATACACATATCTCCATGACCTGGTCCCTGTCCACCCACCCAGGCTCACTGACTGTCCAATCTTTTCTCCATTCCTTGTACTTTACGACAAAGAGGTCCTGAACTGCTGCTATGTCCCCTGATAGATGGATCGCTTTAGGATTCAGAGCCTCTGGTTGTGCAGGTCACCCTCTGCTGGGAACATCCTCCATTTCCCATCAACTCCTGGGCCCCCTTTAGTTCCTCCTCAAAAGCCCCCTGAACCCCCAACCCCATCTGCCTAATTTCTACTTATTTCCCTACTCAGGTACTTCCTTCTCTGGGAGCTAAGTCTCAATTAGGAACCCCTCTTCTCAGCTCCCCCAAATTTCTATGCATAGCCCTACCGTTGGCTGACCACACATATTTAAATTTCCCATTTAAGGGTCTACTTCCTCTACCAAACTGTAAACTCCCCTAGGACTGTGAACCTGTTCTCTTTCTTTTTACCCCTACTGATGGACACATGACAGGGTCTCAATATACGCTTGTTGAACTGAACTGTGACAAATGACATATAACCTGGGGCAAAAGCATGAAGCAAGGAAGGTTTCCTTTGGCTCTGGCCATTCTGTCTCTATTCCCTCCCCTTGGTGGTATCCTTTTCCTCCCCTTGGGTATTGTGTCCTCACGTTCTTTTCGATAACTTCATCATAATCTGACCTCACATTCTTCATAACAAATGACGAATATCTGCTCACAGTGCTATTGCATCTTGAGAATATTTGAAGCCTAATACTCGGTGAAGTCTCAAGGCAGCAGTCTAGACTTTATGGCTCAAAAGAATTAGCTGGATGGTTTGGTCAGGATACGTTCTAGGCCTCGGCCCCAGAGATTCTGCTTTATTGTTCTGGGGCTCAGGAATGCGATATTTTTTCGTTTGTTGGTTTCCCATAAACACCACTAGATGATTCTAAAGCAGGTAGTCCATGGACAGTATTTTTGAAAGATATTGTCTTAAGCCAAAAAAATAAAAGTCTTAGCATCTAGGTGGGATAGACGTTGCAGCCCTGGGATCTCAGCACTCCTGCAAACAACTCACATAAATGGATCTCACTACTGTGTGACCCCACTTATCTTCTCCATCATTCTCTGCAGTGCCTTTACGGAGATGTAATGGGCTATTCACATTTCAGATCCTATACTATTTTCGAGCCACAGAGGGTGTCTTTAGTAGTAATTAATATTGAAGAAAAATAGGGCACCTGTATTTCAAAAGGTATCAGGTAACCTAGAGTGCCAACGTGAGCTAGTCTTCACCCTGTTCTTCTCACTGATGCCTCTTTGAACCCTAGCCCTGAAGAACAGCGGCCCCCATTCGTCTGCTCGAGTCAAGTGCAGACAGCAGACTCTGGGACCGTAGGATTACCGAAACATCTTGGCTTCCTTCTCCCACAGGCGGCAGTGCAATTACCACGCAGGCCGGAATTCTCAGATAAACATACCACCACTCAGAAGGACTTGTGGATAAGCAGTCTTAGCGTTTGATACATTAGAAACACTGCAGAAGTCAGAAAACAAGCAGGGAAGGACTTACTGTACATTTAACTAATCTCTCTTAAACTCTGCTGTAGAGCCAGAAACCGTTCCCACTGCTATTGCAAGGAGGGGCAGAACTATGAGCCTGTTGTGGAGCTGGAAAGTGGTCCAGGCAAAGCAGTACATAGAACACCTTGGAAAAATCAGGGTGCTGCTATGTGGGGGGTCTGGGGAAGAAAGGAGAAATAGAGGACAAGGACATGACAAGTTTCGGTGCCTTGAAAAAAAAAGCGCGGGCGTCCTTAAGTAAAGGAAGAGCAAACGATGGGTTTTCAGGTGAAGACAGTTGCACTGCTCGTGTTTCCAACTGTCCCCGTTAAATAGTGGCCCCGAACAGTGAGGCCGTTTTTTCCACTCCAGAAGCAACTCTTCTCCACCTATTCGTTCATTTGCTCATTCATTCACCAATCAGACAGTTCCCTGAGTACCTACTACGTACCAGGCACTACCTCTAGTTTTTGCAGGGCGTATAGTTCAGTGGAGGAAAAAGTAACAAGCAATATCAAGTGGGATGGATGGTTAACCTGAATTTAACGGGGACTGTGGGAGCTCTTCCTATCTGTCCATCCTCTCTCACTGACACTGAAGAGAATGAGGACCAGATGTGATGGCACAATTGTTACATTGATCAGGTAGGGTTCTCCGTGGCTGTAGCTTGACAGGTTAGGCAGGAAGAAAGGGATGGTTTCCAGCTTGTGAAAAAGGTCACATCGCTCCTGGAGAAGGTATGTGGTGGGACAGGGGATGACCAGGCATGAATAGTTCAGGGTGTCATCTGTCTTTTACTTCTTTTACTCTCTATCTGGCAGGGCTTGGGCAGTTTTATTGAGTAAACACACAGGGCGCTGGGCTCTGCTGGTTAAGGGCCTTGTGTAAGCTGCAGCTTTGGGAGAGGCCTGACCTCGAGGAGAAATCACACACCTAGACTTCCTGAGCAATCTCCTTGCTGGAAGTGGCAGGATATCACATTGGCCCAACGGTTATGAAGTCACCAGCATCTGGGTGCTTTCAGTAAACAGTGATACTCAGGCCACTCCAGACAAGTAATAAGTGGAGTGTTTTAGGACGGAGCGCCCAGTTCAGTTTTTTTTTGTTTTTTCTTTTTTTATCCTCCCAAGTGATTCTATTGTGTTGCCAGCATTAAGAATCCTTTTATCAGATAATGGAATTTATTTGCTGGTCAGGTTTGTCTGGGCCCTCAAACTACACTTTTTATAGGTGTAGTCCTGTGTGGAGAGCAAGTTACTTTGTACAAAGAAGCTAACATGTTCCTAGGGCTGGGATTTGTGAGACCAAGTCCCATGTGGACAGCATGGGGTTCCTCAAACTGCACAACCAACTGAGCCACAGGGCGATGCCCCACTGTGGAGCTGGCAGGATGTGGTTTGAGCTAGGACAGCATCTGGGGGCTCAGACTGCAGGGCAGCTGCACCACTGGTGGGTGGTACTGCCGCGTGTGTCCTGCGTGCAGAGGGCAAAGTGCTGGCATTTTTCATTCCTCTGGTCTGCAGGTTCTGTTGGGGCCTGGGTTGGCACATCTCAAAGCAGCACTGTCTGGCAGTGGCAGGCCCTCATGGGTGCCATTCCATCTTGTTCTCTCTTTACCTGGCATTTAGCCTGGACTAAGAGGGTGGCATGTTTGTCCAGAGGAAGTCAAGTTCTACAAGTGAGTGGAGGAAAAGGATTTTCGATCTGCCACAGAGCAGTGCAGGTTAACCAACGCCAAGACATTTATGAAAGGCTGAGGAGAGGTAAGGTTAGAGAGGAGCACAGAACAAGCTCACGCAGCTTGTCACTGGGTGTCCTAGGACACAGGTTTGGGTAGAGCTCACAGTAGCAGCAGGAAGCTAAGAAAACGGGGCTTCTGCACACCTCTGCAAGGAACACACTACAGGACAGTCCATTTTCTTGATGTGAAGCTTTGGTCATGTGAGTTTTAAGTTCCTATCTGTGCCTGGACAGCTGGCATGAATTGGCTAACACCCTGGCGAAGCTCCAACTGAGCAGTCTTCTTCTTGCTTCCATTTACTTGTCCACTCCTTCCCCTGCCCCACAACGGAAACACAGTATTACTTTTGGTTGGGCATGGAACCGAGTGAAGAAACTGGCAATTATCCTATAATAAGCAGCGGTAGTAGTTTCATTTTCTTGGTTTTATGGATGTGAGACTGATGCTGTATTAGTCTTAACTGTCCTCTTCTGTACTCGTCTGGAATAGTGAAAATATGATGCACATTTAACATTTCTGACACCGTGTGGTTGGGGCTAGGCTGATACCTCATGCAAATTATGTACTATTTCTAAGAGTTTGGCTAGGCAATTCAGAGAAGCATATTTTAGATAAGAAATAGAATATGGGATGATTTCTCCATCTAGGCTACAGTGTGGCTGTGGGTTAATTTAACTCAAGTGCTGTCTTGTCCTGATTATTTAAGAGATTTCTGGGGTCATTAATAAAGGTCTGGTTCATTTCAACCGCCCATCTCAGTGATTCCAATTAGAAACATACGAGCTGTGACAAAGATTAGTAGGAAAGAGGTACGAATGATTTATGAAATATTCCACTGATCTCTTCCCTCAATTATTAAAATATAATTTTGAAATGTCATTTTTTCTTTCAATCTTTATTGTATTCCTCCCATAACTGAGTACGTTTTTTCTGTATTCAAACATTTTATAATTAACACACTGAGGTTTATTTTCTTACGAACATTATGTAAGTTTATTTTCTTAAATCAACCACGTAAAGGAACCCTTGTGCACTGTTGGTGGGACTGCAAATTGGTTCAGCCTCTCTGGAAAACAGGAGGCTTCTCACAAAACTGAAAATAAAACTATCCTATGACCTAGCAATTCCACTTCTGGGTATTTATCCAAAAGAAATGACATTTGGATCTTGAAGAGATATCTGCACTTGCATGTTCATTGCAGCATTATTCACAATAGCCAAGGTATAGAAACAACCTATGTCCATTAACGGATAATGGATAAAGAAAATGTGAGACATACACACAGACACACACACACACACACACACAGATACACACACACGCGCGAATATTATTCAACCTTAAAAAAGGAAATCCTGCCACTGTGATAACATGGGTGAACCTGGAGGACATTATGCTAAGTGAAATAAGCCAGAGACAAACACAAATACTGCATGATTTTACTAATATGTGGAAACAAAAATAATCAAACTTACAGAAGAAGAGGAGAATGGTGGTTGCCAGGGGCAAGGGGACGTGGGGGAGGAGGTGGGCAGATGTTGGTCAAAAGGTACAAAGTTTCAGTTATGGAAGATGAAAAAGTTCTGGAGATCTAATGTACAGCATGATGGCTACACTTACTATGTATAACAGGTTGAACAATACTGTATTGTATACTTGAAACTTGCTTAGAAAAAAAGAAAGAAAATGGTAACTGTGAGTGATTGAAAATGCCAATTAGATTGCTTGTGATTATTTCATAACGTATATGTACTCATACATGAAAACATAAAGTTGAACACCTTTAATATATACAATTCCTATATGTCAATTATACCTCTTTAACGCTGAATAACAAGTACTACATAAGGTGTGAGACCAGTTTTCACAGCAGTAATATCTAATAACAATTAGGCAGTGGCTGTCTTCCTGATTTCACTCACAGAAGTAAAAGCAGCAGCAAGGCAAAACCAAGAAGGTGAACACAAGGTCAGTGATCCTCTTACACCCTAACACAGGCACTTGTGAGCAGAAAGGAGCAGAACAGGTAATATCAGGATACACACTGGAAAACGGTTAATTATGTGATAACCACAACAAAAAAATGGGAGGGTTTACAAAATAATCATTACGTAGACCAGGCTTTCTGACCCATGTTTATTTTAAGGATAACTATTCCAATGGTGTGTGAGATAGTCAGAATCCATGCTATGGTGTACATTAGTCTTCTATTCTTGGAACCAATCTTTGAAATTATGAAATTTGATAGTGTTAAGATTTTATCTTAAAAATATTTTTAACAGTTTGTGTAATGTAAGGGAATATATAAATAATTGTAGTGCACTAACTTATTGTGTTTTCTTGTTTTAATTTTTTGTTGCCTATAGTTTCTGTCTCCATTTCATCTCTTTCCATTCTCTTTTTACTAAAAAAATGTATATACACACACACACACACACACACACACATATGAACGCAGATAAGAATGGTATAATGAGCCATTAAGTAACTAACACCCAGCTTCAAAACTGTAACTCTTAGCCAATTTATTACCTTTATTCCTCTGACTCCTCTCAACCACATCTATTGTTTTGATGTAAATCCTGTGTACTATTTAATATATAAATATGTATCTTTGAAATAAAAAAGACTTTAAAAAATACATCCACAGTACTATTATCATACCTAGAAAATATTAACAATAATCCCTTACTATACTTATTCAGTACCTGTTCAAATTTCCAATTACTTCACAAACATCATCTATCCATCCATCCATCCTTCAATTATGTATATTTACAATTTATTTATTTTCATCAGGATCCAAACAAGGTCCACACACTGTGACTGATGGATGGATGTCTTTTAAGTCTCCTTTAATCTATGGGTTTGTGCTTTCTATCTCTTTTCATTTCTATTCCCAGGTCTATTCACCACACAATGTGAGTGATCCTTTACAAATGAAAGATCATCTAACCTCTCTTTTCAAAGCCCCTTAATGGCCTCTCATTTTATGCAGAATAAAATCTAAAGGTCTTTCCATGGTCTAGGAGGTCTCACATGATTTGCAAATCTACAAACCCTTCTTTCATCCTCACCCTCTTTCATCTCATCTCCTGGTCTAAGCTACTCTCACCTCTTACTTACAAGAAGATTATTGCAGTACTTTCTTGTCCGATTGCTTTATCCTTGTCCCCTACAGTATTTCTCTACATGGCAACCAGAATGATTCTCTTAAAAAGTCAGATCATACAATACCCTTTGTCCCCCATATTCTAGTGGTTTTCAATCTCACTCAGAATCAGGACTTCACTGATCACGTTATAAAGAAAATAAGCCACCAGAGCTCTTTTCCCTCATCCTACCTTATTTTTCATTTCAGCTTTTATCACCACTTGATGTCTGTGTTTTCTTGACTGTCTCTCCCAGTGTACTGTAAGCTCCATGCAACGAGGGACTGTGTTTTACTTATTACTGTTCCTACAATGCCCAGAACACTGTCTAGTACATGGTATTTGTTCTAATATCTGCTGAATCACTGGGTCATTCATTGAACAAATACTTTTTGAGCATTTACTGTGTGTCAGGCAGTATAGCAGGCACAGGTGAAACATCCTTACTCCCAGTGGAAGAGGTAGGAAGGACTTGAGGGCAAATAGTAAGGGAACTATCTCACTGGTGCTGGTAAGAGTCAAGTGCTATCTTCTTTTAACCTTTACTAACAGGGCCTTCACTCAACTCGTAGGAGTTGAAAGAGGTAAGATGAATTTTCAAAATGATGTTTTTAAATGTCATCTATAAAAAACCCCGCATTTACACAAAAAAGTATTGATGATGAAGCTGATAAATACAGAAATAAAAAAATAATAAAGTGTGATAATTTTAATGTAGAAGTACACAGCGCAGCCAGAGGAGAGACATTCTCCTCAGTTCATTTCCACCGTTAAGGAACTGAAGGAGCTGAAAGACTTGGAAAAGGATGCAGTGAAAGTTTCACTTCTACTCTTGGTAATTTTTAGTGGTATGCGGGCCACTCAGGAGGTATGTAAAAAAAGGTAAGTTAATATTTTAATGTGCGATATAAACTTCTCTTGTCTCTTTTAGTGTACTCTCTTATGTGTAATTCTAACAAAATGTCATGACAATTAAAGGAAGAGGATTTAAATTTTTTAAAGTACACTTTTTGAATAAAAATAGCAAGAAAAATAAAGATGATATCTGCACATGATTTCCCAGCATAATATAAGTCAGTGCAACTTGTATTCAATTTTTTTGTTTTGTTGAAGTCCTAATAATAGATATTTTTCCTTACATGTCAAAATGGTGTTTTCCTTTCCTTCCTCTTCCATTTTCCTTAGATCTCGTTTTCTTTGTTGACTTCCTCTACCAATCATTTGCACTAAAGCATTTTTTCTTATTATAAGCTAGTTTATAATGGAGACAATGGCTTTTTACAATTTATTGAAGCAAGTATGTTATATCTTTTAATGGTCTCTCCATAATCTCTTGCTGAGGCTATCACCTGGAATTTGTCTTCCTTTCTAGAATAATGCCTTTATAAGCTCTTACAGTTAATTATAACAAAGAAAGACGCTACATCATTTTTCTGTATTGTAGAATACTGTTCATTTCATAACTAAAGGATTCTATGTATACACATCTCGTTTTAACTCTCCTTTGAATTCTAGTCTGAACTTCTAAATGCTTGACTGACATTTTATATTGAGGTCCCATTAGCACTTCAAACTCAGTATGTCCAAAATTCATCATATTCCCTACAAATCTACTTTATTTTCCTCTTCCTTATCTCTGTTAAAGGTATCAGCAACCTCTGCCCAAACCCAATCTGGAAACTTTAAGGTTATCTTTGAGTTAAAACAAACAAACAAACAAACAAACAAACAAACAAACAAACAAAACACCTCTTGTAGTTTCACATTCAATTAGGCACCAAGCAGTGCCAGTTCTCTCCGTGATTTGTCCTGGATCCATTCTTTCTTTTCCTTCTTTTGTTCCTACTCCATATGAGACCCTGATTACTCTTGAATTAATCCCTAAGTGGTTCCTGTGCTTTTAGTTTTTCCCTTTCAATTTTACCTGGCACTCTGCTGCCTACATGGTAACATCACGGAAGACCCTCAGGAAATCCTGAGACCCCAGTTACTGTTGTATAAAGCTTTTTTTCCTTCAGAGGGCTATTATTGTTAAGCTAGGTGAGTCAAGATCTGTGGATCCCTTCCAAGGAATAGCATGCTTATCTAGTCAGTTAGGACCTAATATGGAGCACCTAAAAGCTCTTACTGAAAGTTTCATTTTGATAATATTAAGTCTAACATTTCTTTGCATTTTGAGGACAAAAAAAATTCTTTATTTTAGACCTATACTTGCTTATCTTTATATAAATACATGAATATAATGGTTAATAAGAAGGTTATCCTTTAGTGTCTCAAATAAGGTAAGAGAAGATAGTGACAGGATGTTACTAGATGCCCTGAACCACATAATAAAAGTAGTGGGGCCATTTCTCCTGTCTCCTTTTGAAAGTTGCAGAGCTTTGGCTATCAGCCTCAGACAAACCCCTTCTGTTGTCTTTTCCCCACAGCCCCCTGAGCTTTGCTAACTCTGGGGGCTTAGAAACTATTTGGAGTGTGGGAAATTGCAAGCTTGAGATAGAAGGTCAACATAAAGGTAGACTCTGGGAAGACTCTCGCATTGAAATAAACTGGGAATGTAGGGAGAGTACAATTCTTAAACTGGTCTCTGGTTCTTGGTATTTTAAAGTTTCTGTTTCATTGGGATCAAGGACAAAAGAGAGGGAAGACACTTTCAAAGTAATTTTCCAAATGACTTTCTAAAATACAGCTGATTGTGTCACTTTCCTTCTTAAAAACCTTTAATAGCTCCCCACCTGTAAAATGTGAACTCCGTAGCGTAGCATTCAAGGACGTCTATAATCAGACTCTCCTATCTGTAAACAGCCTTATCTGCAGCTAAAATGCTGTTCCAAGAAGCCCTGTGCTTTTCAGTCAGCCTGTGCTACTTCCTTTGCCTGGAATGTTCCTTCCTAAGGTCCTCCTCCCAACACTTTTCCTTACTGAAATTCTACCCATAATTCAAGGTCTAGGTCTATTATCACCTTCTCCATGAAGCTTTAGTAATTTCTCATTTAACTGGAAGAAATTTCTTCCTCCTCATTGATTTTCTAGAGCTTCAATTATAAATCTTATATAGCACATGCCACATTCCTCTTCGAGTTTTAATCAGTTGTACACATGTCTTATCTTCTTAACGGTAGTGGAAGTTTTATGAGGGCAACAGACTATGTCCTTGTCATTTGTTTCCTCACAATAGATTCCATCATGTAGGCACTCAGTGTTTGTGGTCTTGAATTAAACTAGTTGACACTAGTAGTTTTTTTTTTTTTTTGCCTTCCTCCTTTTACCAATTCCTGCAAACGCATAGTTGACTGCAAACTATTACTTTTCATGTGTTCATTCATTAACTTAGCCATGAATCCAACCATCAAATATTTATTGAGTGCTTACTACCCGAAAGGCACCACGCCGGGGGTTAGGGGTACAACAGTGAATACAACACAATCCCTGAGTTTAGCTGGAGATGCAGATAAGAGAACAGGCCCTCACAATGCCCTCTGACAAATACAACAGAGAGCCATCATATATGGTTGTACAAATTGGGCTCTGAGTGAGAGAACGTGGAAAGGGGGTAAGTGGAGCCTGAAATGTAGCCCATCGTCTCCCCAAGTTTTGTGCCCTTACAAGGTGCCGTGTGCTTCTAAAGGAAGGATGGGTTATTATCTAATGCACACAGAAACTCTATGTATGATAGTGGTCCCAATGCAGAGATTTTCTATGAGCATTTGAGAAGGGGACTTAGTCCCAGACGTGAGGAGTTAAGAAAGCAGCCTTTATAAAGAGTTCCATATAAAAGGCCTTTGAAGCAAATGGGAGTTACCCAGGTGAACAGAGTGGGAAGAATGCTCCAAATAGAGAGAAGTACAAAACAGACAGTTTGTGCATAAGGAACTGTAAGTAGTTAATTAGGGCTGAAATCTAAGAGGGTGAGGGGAGAGCAGGGTGGGATGAGTTTGGAAAGCAAAGCAGAGTCCAGATAATAAAAGGTCCTATAAACCATGATTAAGGTTTCTTTCTTCCTCCCTCCCTTGCTCTCTCCCTCCCTTCCTTTCTTTTTTTAAATATTTATTTATAAATTTATTGGGGTGACACTGGTTAGTAAAATTATATAGGTTTCAAGTGTACATTTCTGTAACACATCATCTTAGGGTTTCAATTTTCTTTTGAAGGCAATGGGAAGTCAGAGAGGCATTTTGACAATGATCAGATTTCCTTTTCAAGAAGTTCACTCTGATTGTAGGGTAGAACCGGGGGAGGGAAGGGGGCTGCAGGCAGGGACAGTGTACACTTGCAGTAAGACAGGCACAGATATTAGTGACCTGATGGAAGACAGTTAGGAAGGGGGATGAGAGAAATTCAGACCTAGTTAACAGGGTGATAAGACAAACAGTGACTTTCTGTATAATTTGTTGCTAATAGTTAAGAAGATGAGATGAGAGAATCAGCTATTTCAAACAGCCTGGGTGGTATGGAGGAAAGCATAGGAAATTTGTAGTTAGACAGCACAGAGTTTGAACCAGGGTTCTGTCACTGGTTAGCTGTGGGATCTTTGGTAAGTCACTGAGCACTTTTGGCCTTAGTGTCTTCACCTGTTAAATGTGTAATAATAATGCACTTGAACGGTACACTGAACGTGGTGTTGGGAGGATCAAACTAGATATCATGTAGAAGTGCTTGACTTATCGTAAATGCTTACTATAGGCAAGTTTCTTTTTTCTTCTCTTCCTCCTCTTTCCTTTCTCCAGTTGATCCTTTAATAGGAGAGCCATTTACAACGCCTTGCCATTGTAGAGATTCAAATTTAAAAGGCAGCTGTGTCCCAATGGGATGTAAAGTAGGGCTTTACAGTGTTCATGGTAAAATACAGGGGGTGCCAAAAATGTATACACATTTTAAAAAAGGAAAAAAAAAACCTGTATTAATTGTAATACTCAATATATACCGATAACAAGAAATGAATACAAGTCACGTTTGACTTCTGCCCTTACAAGAGGTGCTCAAAGTGGTTACTACCATCAGCGTCCAGACACTTCTGATTGCAGCAAACTACTGCTTGAGCATAGATAACATCTCTTAAAATGTGTATACATTTTTTTGGCATCCCCAGTATTTATAATGGAGCAGTGACATATCCTAGTGAGTCTTACAGTTTACTGAGTCACAGATACTTTTGGCAATCAGATGAAAGGTAAGAAGTATCCTCTGTCAAAAAAATGACAAATATATAGAATACTTTATATATGATTTTAATTAGTTCAGAGACCTTCTAAAACTCATGATGGACTCTACGTTAAAAATGTTTTCCTTTATACTAATTCATTTAATATTAAAATTTATGATAGTTGATAGTGACCTAGTGTTTATGCATGTGGCAACTGGGATCTTCCTGTAGATTTACAGATTAGTGTTTAACAATAGCTTATAATGTCAACAAGTCCTCCCAGGAATGACTACCTGGAAATTTTTTAAAGTTGACATTAAAAAAATAGGAGAAAACAATTTTAGATATGACATAAAATGTGTTTGAAAATAGTTGTTATTCTAATAAAAAAAGTATACTGGCTCATATTAAAGGATAGCCTCTTCTGATAAAATTCCATCATTTAATACCATCATGCATCAGGAGCTCAAAAGAGCCCCCTGGTATATTTTCCTTTGATCTGTATAGTTGGGACTAGAATAGCAGCAACAATCATTCATTAACTTCTGTTTACACTAGACAACCAAGAACAGTAAACCCATACTGTGTCCAAGCCACTAGTCCTATTACATACAGTATACTATGCTCTTTAAAGAATGTATACAATAAAAACTCAGATTCAAAACAGTTAGAGCTGTGATGGATCACAGCCAAGTCCAAACCTCTGTAGGTCAAGCCGGAGGGCGTCTGTGGTTCGTTTTTTATCAGCCACAAACATTCCTGTGGTAGGTAGTAATTAATTACATGGTGGGCTGTGGAGTGCAGGGTGGGTATGAAGAATAACATGTACTGAGACAAAATAACTTTCATCCAGTGACAAGTCACCAATAGAGGTGCCAGAGATCACAGGATTGAGGTGATGACTTGGCAGTTTTTCCGGGAAATTGGAAATGAGCTCTCTCTATCTTTTAAAAAACTTCTTATATACAAAACACATCTCGTAAACATGTTAAAGAACAGACAACCAAAGTATAGAGTAGGTGTTTTAAAGTCCCCTTTACTACAACTCCTACCCCGATTTTTATTTCACGTAACTTTTGAAAAGCTCTGAGAATAGGGACTCTATGGGACAGGTTTTAGTTCATGAGTCTTCTACAGTAAGTTATTCCCCGTCACTTACCAAATGCAGTTATGTAGGGGAATTTTCACTGGTATGCCTCATATGATGCCTAGTGTGCTCAAGTTGCATTAATGTCTAAAATGTTTTCTTATAATCTGACATAAACCCACAGACCAAAACATTTGCTGACAAGAAGGCAAGGAGAAGTCAGGAAGAAAGCCAAGTTTCACCACAGCCAGTGCTTATAGGTCTAACAAGATAGGGAAAGAATTTCTTGTATATTTAGAACTCATAAAGGACATTCAGTTCCCATTCTTTATCAAAATGCTGAAGGCACAATTATAAAGAGGCCTAATACATTTTCTGACAGGTAAAGATCACATAGAGAGTGCTTTAAAAGTACCATTAATCTGAAAAACTAGGCAGGTACTATCTGCAGCCCCAGAAGTTTACTATAGGGACGACACATAGAAGTATGCTGGATTGGTTTAAAAGTGTTTTCAGAGTCATTTGGTTTCCTTTGAGCACATAGAGTAGGACAATCTCTAGCCTGAGACCAAACGCTAGAGAAAGAGCTTGAGCAAAGAGAGGAAGGAGACAGGACTAAAGAGAGAAAAGGGACTGGGAAAAGGTATCCAGGAAGTAAGAGGTGGCACGAGAGAGTGGAAGCCCCACATGACTGCCTGCAATACAAATTAACTTGCAATCTAACATCCAGAGGCTAAATAACTTGGGCCTCTAGGGGAGTGTCAATAAACATAACTGAACTGTCATTTTTAAAAATAGCTGCAATGTCATGATTTGCCTCTATAAATCTGATTATTTTCAGTTGAAAGTAATCAGATGTAGCACCTGTGTACTACATTTTAAATTTAATTCTTGCATGCCACGTGTAGAAAGCATCAGCCACTCACACTCTTTAGTCACAGAATCTCCACAAAAATTGTCTCTTGTCTAGGTTTTTGAATCTAATGTTAATCAGAAATATATATGCTTTGCTCTTTTCTATTTTGTTTTTTTTTTGTCTTTTTTGGAGAGGTGGTTTGCTTTGTTTTGTTTTAAAGGAAAGAATAATAGCACCCATGGCTTATTACTTGCCATTGGCTCTTATGTTTTCAGATGAATATTTATTTTAATGACATAAAAGTACTGAGTTAACGTCAAGAATGTAACATTTTAAGGGTAAAATCAGCTGTTCCTAACATTTTCCAAAGACAAGACAAAGTGAAAGTCAAAAATTCCTTCAATTTCTTTCCTTCATGAAAAGCTATCGAATGTGACACTGGCCGAGATGAAATCTAAGTGGTCTGATAACCACAAAGTATAATCTAGATAGAGATTTTTAAAGTCTCATGAGTTTCAGTGACTAACAAAGCAATATGATGTTTAGTTACAGTTTTTCTTAAGGACTCAGTAAAGGTAGAGAAACACCAGTTGGAGTTTCGTTTTGTTCTGGTGTGTGTTATTGGCCATTTTCCCGTGTGAGACCCATCACTAGCTCTGGAGATGGATCCCACTACATTATTTTCCTACAGGGGAGACAAAATAACTCACTAACACATTAAAGCAAGCTATGGTGCTAAGTCATCATTCTTGCTAAACATGATAATTTACTTCTAGGAAAGAGGGGAATTCACGATGGTGTTTTGTCAATCTGAGATATATGACACTTTGACCTTAGCTTGGAAGTAGGGTAGTGTGAGTAATGGTTGCTACGAGTATCAAAACAAACCACACATTTCCCCCTAGACAGTAGTTGATAATATTAAAAATCAAAATTTCCTTTAAATCTGAGTATGCTGCTCAAGGATATAACAACCCTTTTACGGGGTCATGACATGGATAGTAGACTATGTCTGCCTCCCCCATTGATCTGAATCCTTATTGCCTTACTGTTCAGATCTATACACTTGCTCTCTGAGATTAACTCAGCACATTTCAGTTTTGTAAGATTTTTTTGTTTGTTTGTTTTTAATGAAGCTTGCTGTATATATCATGCTGGCAGGTTTTCTTTCTATGCCCAGGTGATCTAATTCAGTTTAACACTTGAAGATGCAGTTTCTCATATGAGTTTTAGAAAGATGATTGTCTGTAATGAGACAAGAGTGAGACCCTGACATGCTTTTCATTTAAAATGTGACACAAAGCTTGAATTTACTTTATCCTTGTTTCGACACAAAGGTCATCCTACTCCCATCAGCCCTACCAACAGATGCAGTCTATATTTGTTTGGCTTGTCAAGTTAAACTTGGCCATACAGCAGCAAGGATCAGCACAAAATCTGATCCGCCCTGGAGTAGGAGTATGCATTTCAGAGACTCAGGACTCCACTCACTTGGTACTATCTGACCATCCTTGATGCTTATATAACTTTGGTCACAAAATATCTGGATATGCTTGATTATGTAACAGCTCACTATTTAACCTGTCGGATAACGTGAAATAAAGATTAACTGACAAGTGATATTTAGAACTTAATTCTGGCACAGAGAAGCATCTACATGGGACCCTAATTAAACTCTTTGTAGTCCTCCTTTTTTGCCCTATTCTGGGAGGAAACAATGTTTCCTCTCAATAAGAAATGGCAGATTCTAAAGATTTTCTGATGTATTTAATGTGGAAGCTAGGCCAAATACAAAAGCCTTGTGAAGTGGTAATTGTAAAGAAACCGTCTTATAGCAATAAATTGCTAATCAATTGTAATTACAGGAAATAGTTAATGAATACATAATTAAAACGATATCATGTATCTTCTGATTATCATTATTCAAGTACATGAATAAGCAGTATGTCTCAGATCTGTTCTGTATTCTGTGTGATTTTAGGCAATATATTCAATCCATCTGGTCATTGTAGAGTATGTCCTTCACATTTGTATTACAAAAGACACTCAGGTCCTAATTTGTATGTCACATGGGCGATTTTAATACTGTCACATACCAGACAAGTGGTTCATTGACTCTTCCTTGAAGTTGTTCAATGATATTTTGCTACTTGTTAAATTCAATACTGAGAGCCGTTTTATTTTATTGAGTTGCATGCTATTTTATTTAATATTTTAATTTGTTGGATTTTCAGTAGCTCATTTCCCAGGTATCAAGAAGATGTAAAACTAGAAAAATTACAATCAGTGCTGACTGTTTTGAAAACAAAAAATTCCCAAGTCCAAATATGAGTTTGAAATAAAAATCATCAACATCTGCACAGATAATTTGTAAATGTACTGACTAGAATTGGCACCTCTGCTTTCCTTCACAGCATTCATCTGGGGCTTTCTTAGTCTTTTCAAAATAGGACTCTGCCAGCTGCAATGCACTGATTTCAACTTAGAAGAAAAACTGCTACTTGTCTGGAAACACTGTTTTTTGTTGTTGTTTGTTTTTGCCTTTTTTTTTTTTTAATACCCACACAGGAAAAAGATGAGACCTGATCAGAACTGCCCTATGAAAGATTTTCCATTACAATCTGACCAAAAATTGTAGAGCTCAAATGAACTGGGGAAAGTGAGGTAGTCTGAACACATCAAACCCTGTAACTTTTAAAAAATCAGGGTAAAATATATATAGCATGAAACTTGCAATTTTAACAATTTTTAGGTACACAATTCAGTGCCACTGAGTACACTCACAATGTTGTACCACCATCACTGCTCGTTGTTTACTAAATTTATCATCCCAAACAGAAACTCTGTACCCATTAAACCAAAAAACTCCCATTCCACCCACCTGCCCAGCCCCTAATAGCACTAATTTACTTTCTGTCCCAATGAATTTGCCTATTCTCAGTATTTCATATAAGTTGAATCATAGAATATTTGTCCTTTGTGTTTGGTATATTTCAACTTAGCATGTTTTCAAGGTTCATCCACATTGTAGCACATATCAGAATTCCATTCTTTTTATGGCTGAATAGCATTATAGTATATACCACATTTTGTTTATTCATCTGTTGATAGACACTTGCATTGTTTCCACTTTTTGACTATTGTAAATAATGCTGCTATGAACACTGGTGTACAAGTATCTGTTTGAAACCTTGTTTTCAATTCTTTTGGTTATTTACCTAAGAGTGAAATTGCTGGCTATATGATAATTCTATGTTTGCATGTTGAAGGAATTGCCAAACTGTTAAACTATTTTCTACAGAAGTTGCATCATTTTACACTCCTCCTGAGGGGGTGTTCTAATTTCTACACATCCTTGCCAATACTTGGGTATGAAGTGGCAGCTCACTGTGGTTTTGATTTGCATTTCCCTAATGACTAGTGATGTGAAGTATCTTAGATTCATGTGCTTTTTGGCCATTTGTGTATCTTCAGAGAAATGTCTTAAATGTCTAAATAGTTTCCAGTTTAAACTTTGCTGTCTTTCTGTTGTTGAGTTGTAGAAGTTCTTAGTGAAGAGATACATAACTGATCTTTGTGTGTTGATTTTGTATTCTGATATTAAATCCTTATCAGATATATAATTTACAAATATTTTCTCCTACTCTGTGGGTGACAAGGATTGCTGGCCACCACCAGAAGCTGGGAAAAGGATGGGAAAGATTCTACCTAGAGCTGCAGAGGAAGTATGGCCCTGTTGACACCCTGATTTCAAACTCGCAGCCTCCAGAACTATGAGAATAAATTTCTGTTGTTTTAAGTCACCCAGTTTGTGTTACCTTTTACTGCAGCTCTGGGATATTAATGCATGTTCCAATTGTGATATCTTTTATTTCTTTTTCTCGCCTAATTGCTTTGGCTAGAATTACCACCAATCCTTCTCAAACTCTTCCAACAAACTGAAGAGCAGGGTACACTTCCTAACTCATGCTATGAGGCCAGTATTATTCTTATACCAAAGCCAGACCTTGACAGAAGAAAACTATAGACAAATATCCCTGATGAATATTGATCCAAAAATCCTCAACAAAATACTAGCAAACTGAATTTAGGAACACAGAATTACACACGATGACTAAGTGGTATTTATGCTAGGAATGCAAGGGTAGTTAAACATATGAAAATAAATCAATATACCACATTCATAGAAAGGAGGGGAAAAAACACATAATCATCTCAATTGGTACAGAAAAAGCTTTTGACAAAATTCAATACCACTCCATGATAAAAACATTCAATAAACTAAGAATAGAAAAAGAATTTCCTCAACATGACAAAAGGGACATACGAAAAAATCCAACTAACAATACCCAGTGGTGAAAGACTGAAAGCTTTTCCCCTAAGGACAGGAAGAAGACAAAGATGTCTGCTTTTGCAGCTTTCATCCACATAGTACAGTTTCTACTTGCTTTCAATGTTTCTGTGAATGAGTGGGATATTAGAGCTGCCTACTCTGCCATTCTGCTGACGCTACTCCCAAACTCTAGAACTTTTATACTATCACCACACATAAAATAATACTTAAAATTCACATTTTATACTATTGTCATACACAAAGTAGTACTGGAAAACAAATTACTGTTATTTAATAAATTACATCAAGATATTTAGATACCATGGCTTTAATTCTAAAATGTTCTCATTTACTTAAAATTGAACATTAGTCATTTATTATATAGACTTTCTCTGAAATGAGTGCATTTAGATTGCAGTGTCAGACACTAGATATAGTTATATAAAAGTGGGGTGAGAGAATTATGACTTATAACTAATATCATTTAATTAATATGGTCAATTAAATGTCATCATCCAGGATGACCTTCATTTCGTGTCAAAAGCCAATGCTATACCGTTAGCCCTGTACTTCTCAGACAAGGATTACTGGATGCTTAAAACGGCCCATAGTATTAAAGTAGTCATCTGACTACATTTCTGGATTATTCTATTTATACAGACATAAAGGAATATACACATTTTATCTCCACTGCTGATTTCTTTGAGGACATTTTTCAAAGTTTATTTCTTACCTTTCTTTTTTGTCCCTGTATTTACTGTGCCCTGGGAAGTGGAGTGATTTATTTCATTGGTAAATTTGGAAAGGCTCAGTCCTGCCATTTTTTCTCTTGGGAATAAGCTGCCTGCAGAGAGAAAACAACCCCTGTTCCTTTTCCAGGAGCACATTCTTGCCTCCTTTAGAAAAAGGGCTGTCCTTGTTCAAGGTTGCCTAAATCTAGATATGTTCTCTAATTCTGGGGCATTTGGGAGCAAACCCATTTGGCTCCCATACAAAACCATATTCTCCAGCTTGTCTTTTATAAAAAAATGCAGGTGTTATTTTTGACCTCCATATGCTATTCTTTGTTTTATTTTTCAATTTGCCTAGAACATAGCCAGGGAAGAGGGAAGCCAACTCATTATTTCATATACTCCTCCCATCTGAAAGTTGCTATCCTTCCTGAATTCTCTATCATCAAAAAGCTTTGAGTCTACAGTAAACAAAACCCCCAAATCCAACAAATGCCACCATGACCAGCTTTCAGAGCCTCTAATCAAGCCCCACTGTTTTTATCAGATAGAAGGAATTGACATTACTTCTTTGCAATTAAAGAAAGCAGTTAAAAAAGAAAAAGAACACCTTAGGCTATTAGGCTATCATTTGGATTTTTCTAAGCTCACTATTGATCTTGATGCTGCGCACTGTGGAAGAAAACCTGAATCCTTTTACTGGGAAAAGGTGGACAGGCTCTTCTATGTAAGAATATCGGCAGATCTGCAAAGCTCATTTGTGACCGACTCCTGAAGAAATAACCTTTTAGACAACCTATTATGGTAGGCAGGTGATAACGCATCATTCCGTGTCTAGGACACTTCTGAGGACACTTACCTCTGCTGTGTGCTTGGCCACGTGCCCCACGATGACAATGACCTTCCCTTTGAAGCTCTGGAGCATAGCCGTGTAAGGGCCCTGGGTTAGCTCCCCTTCTGTGGTGAACGCAGTGCTGAACGGAATATTGATGCTGCCTGAAATGTGACCCCGAATAAAACTGGGAAGGAACGTGTAAGGAAAACATTTATTTGTGTGCAGACTTGAGTGTAAGAGGGAAACTCACAGGGGTAATCGATTCCCAAAAGATAGTACCATCAAAATCAAACACAAATGGAGACCAGACTTGAAAATTCCCTGAGCAGACAAAACCAGCGTAGTCCTACAAGTGAAGCTTATTTAGCTTCTTTTCCAAGACAAGTGAGGCTAACTTGACCTGGGCCACTTCTTGCTTATGCCTCTGAAAATCATAAGGGAAACTTAAATCGTTCCCCAAATTGATATGAGGTAACCACTAATCAATTCCTTTTCATTTAAGAAAATTCTAATACTGTGATCAAACACTGTGAAAAATAAAGTCACCGTCTTCACACTATATAAGTTGCTTATAACAATATGCTTCTGACCCTCATTCCATGCTTTGCTTTGCAAACTGTCTTTTTGGTGTTTGCACAATAAACTTTTACTAATTACTATGCCAGTAATTCACTGCTTTTATTTCTGGTTTTCTTCTGAACTTTTGACATTTCTAAACAACTTTCCATGCTCACGTGAATATTTTATCTACACAAAACAAGGCACTTCTAAGGAAAAAAACCAAACAGTTAAATGTGAAAATGTAATGGAAAAGAGAAAGGAAAAAGACTTCCCAAAGATGTGAGGAAGACTTTCTTGATCAAATGAAGTATTGTGAAAGTGGTCAGGATGCAGCCAATCAGTGGCAATCTCATTGGTTGCACAACATTCATGCTTTGCAGTTCATTACTACTATGATTATCCTAAAGCTCTGAGAGTAATGTAGCCAAATGGATATTTTCAGATATAATCTGATACTGCAAAAGCCTATCGACCCTGGGCAAGCAATTGCTAAATGGGGCTCTATTTAGAATTGTTAGAGGTCAACAGCACTGATTGGAAACACTTCGGTTGTTGGTTTATTTCTCAAGTCAACTTAGCTGACATTTCCATTCTTTTCAATTTTATGGTCTCTAAAGGGAGTGATGTTTTATTATATTTGCACTTTAGAAGCGTTCTGATGTGTTTTTTCACTATTGCTTTTAATTTTGGAATGAAAAGCATGTATTAGCTTAACATATTTAGAGATATCTTAAGATCTTAAAGAAATAAAAAATATGCCCTCCAAAGTAAGTAAACAGATGATTATAGAGTCTATTAAAAGGAAGACATTCTTAAATATTATTATTTATCAAATAACTTAAACAAAATAACAACAGTGAAAACTGTTCTAAATGAGATGCATTCATTTGGGGAGGACAGGGAAGGTTTTCACTGAAAAAGAAAGTGATGGCCAAGTAAAAATTTGAAGAATTAATAAAAGTTAATTAGGTAAAGGGATGGAATGGAGATGGGATAAGGTGGTGGAAAGAACAAACATTTTGGGTAGAAATGTTAGGCTTATATTGGAAAGTCACGTGACCAATAAGGAGACGTGAGTGAAGGCTACTGCCAGAGGAATTTAGAGAGCAAAGAGTGGCATGAGATAAGACGAGCCTGGAAATGGATGCAGAGGCCAGACCATGCAGGGCCCTATAGGTCATGTTGCCAACATTGGTGTTTCTCCTAGAACAATGAAAATCAGAAAGTGTTTTAAGCAGAGAAGTAACAGATCACATTTGCACTTGGGCAACAATGTAGAGAAAGGCTAGAAGGGGAGTGAAGACTAGTTTGTACTAAGTCTGGGCACCTCCCTCAACAATCACTAACGATGACCACGAAGGGATGCTTATGTGTTCAACAGAGGTATTTCCCCTTAAATTTTCACTCTAGATACATTCTTTAAAAAATGGAAAAGTCATAGAATTTTAAAAGCAAGCAACTAATATTCTTCCCCCAAACTCATCAGTCATCACTGTAGAAGGGGGAACATTATAATTATTTATCGATACCATGACAATTTCTTAACTGCCCCAATTTGTAGGTTCATCTTCAGAGTACTACATCCCTCTTTCTGTTTCTCTTTCTCTGTCCTTAATGGAGACAGGAGAAATTTGAGGCTCCTACTCTCAAGAATGATGGTGGAGATTGACCACATATATTTAAAAATTTCTAGTCAGCTGCTGCTTCATCATTTTTTCCTTTAAAGCATTTGGCATTAATAAAGGACTACAAACATTCTGAAAAATGAAAAGAAAGCTAGAATAAACATTAGCATCCCAGTGTACATTGTTTAGTTAGAGCATTTTGAGAACAGACAGAGAATTTATGATCACGGGCAGATCATCCTTGGATTTCATCAGCACTAGTTTCTCAGACATTTACAATTATTCAGTATTTTCAACCGCAGTTTTCATGACCAGTAATGACTTTGTTCTCAGCATATAATTACTCTGGTGGTACTTTTATTTTCAGTAAGAATATACTTTAAAATGAAAAAAATTTGATACCACAAAGAACGTAACAACTCAAATATTCTCAGCAAAATGTATCTACATCTGCCAGTCGGAATCAGTTTCCAGAGAGTTTCTGTGTTTATAAAACAGTCCTTATCAACTGTGAACATTTTTTTCTTTTTAGTGTTTTCACAGTAGCAAAAGCAATACAAACCTATCCTAGTTAAACGCTATAGCAGACATGTTTTGGTTGCCTGCCCACCCTCAACTAATGACCTTGATGAAAGGGTGGCCCAGGCTGTCATGTTTGTATCAGATAATCCTGCTGCAAACATGACTGACAGCATAGCAGGGAGTGGGAGGGTGAAGGTGGATATCTGATGCAGGCTGAGCCAATCTGGTTCTCTTCTTTGAAAATCAGAAATAAAAGTGAAAAGGCAATGCTTAGACTGTTTTAAGCTTTACAATGTAAAGTCACATTTGAGTGTCTCTATATATGATGTGTTCAGCCACAGACTGGAAAATTGGTGACTATGGAATAACAGTCATTATAAAAGAACAAAAGCAGCCAGTTAATATGGCAGTCACCTGGTTAGGTGTTTGAACAGAGCTGTTTACTATCCTGACAGCACTCTGTGATATATGCTAGCAAACACGATTTTTCTCTGGTAACTTGTGACCTTACCCTGTCTTGCAGTAAGCTGTTCCCCCCTCTTCCCAGAAACAGACCACGCAATCCAACATTCCATTTGGCAGATATTACCAAAAGCATTCAAAAGTGTGCTCTTGTAACAGAAATTAATGTTCACATTAAACAAAATCTGGTAGCTCAATGTACAAATAGATCAGAAAAAGTACACTTTAATATTTTTGTGACAAAAGTTGGACTATTAGAACAATATTAACTGGTTGGGATGATGTGTATTATTGTCTAGGTTTCTAACATATGAAGACTTTCCTATATTCATATGTCAGTCTCCATAACAATACTGCCAGTACCGTGTGTCTCCAAAAGTAAGATGTAGCCTGACCGTCAGCTCTAATGTGTTTTTTGGAGCAAAAATTAATATAAAATATTATATTTTACATTATATTATTATTATTATATAAGACCTGGTCTTATATTAAAATAAGACCGGTGTTATATAATATAATATTATATAAGACCCTGTCTTATATTATATTAAAATAGATGGGGTCTTATATTAATTTTTGCTCCAAAAGACGCATTAGAGCTAATGGTCCGGCTAGCTCTTATTTTCAGGGAAACACAGTAGATGCACTATACTTTAATCAAGCAGAAAGAAGAAATATCAGTTCTAAGAATAATATAGGTACACTGTACAGGTAAATTACATAGGTAAATGTTCATATTCCAGATAGATTCTTTACTTTACAAAAAACTTTTAAAATTCTATTAAAATATTTGACTGCTCAAAATTTAACACAGAAACAATCTCTTGTTTTTTCTAAATCCTAAGAGGACATAGCATATTTGTTGGGTATCACATTTAGTAACATCATACCTCTATATACAAAGCACAGCAGCATTTCACCAGACCACTAATGAAGGTAGCACACCTTGTTTGCTGTTAACTAATTATAATTAGTGGAATAGAGCCAGCCCAAAGTAAAGACTATACTTTTAGAATTATCAATACCCACAAGGGAATGGGGAATTAAACCCATGGTTTCCTCATATATAATGCAATTAAATAGCATTAATTGATATAAAAATTATATCTCTAGATATTATCATTTTTCCTTGCTAAATCTATCATTGCTTTCTTTGAATGGCATCATCATCCCCCAAACCAGTCTAAAAGTTCATTTTTGTCATCTCACCAGTAGCAAGGCCGAACATTCTACGGCACTAATAAATCCCATCTTCCTGTCTCTATTCCCGTTACCACTAGCCTATTTCAGACACTCGTTATCTTGACCTTTGATTATTATAGCAGCTTTCTGTTTTCTCCATCCTTATCTTTTCGCTTGGAAGTCTATTTTATTCACAATACTGCTAGATTAAAAATTTAAAAACAAAGTTCTGATTATCACATCCCTCTTGAGAAACCTGTCTATAGGACAGAGTCCAAATTTCTCAGTTCAGCCCTCATGAATAGGACCTAACTACTTTAATTCCAACCAAACTGAATCACCTACTGTTGCCAGTGTATGTTCTGCCTCCCTCCTATAGTTTTCTCTGCTTAAATACCTTTTCTCCATAATTTGAGTGTTCAAATATTATCTATCCTTCACGTATTTCCTCCGTAAGTTTCCCTTCCCACAGTATATGTACATCTCTGATGGCAGCAATTCAATCTTCTATAAAACATACTAATATACATAACTTCCACCAAGACTTAAAACAATTTATAAGAAGGATCTGTATTTATCTCATCTATGAAACTCTTACAATGTGCATGTAATATAGTGCCTAGAATACATCTTACATTTTGGCTGAGTAAATGAATTTCAGAATTGTGCCAAAGCCAGAGTAACTTGTGTCAGTGACAATGACATTAAACGCCTCCTGGCCTTCCAAGCTGGTGGCACCACTACCTATCAACCTATCAATACTTGAAGCGCCACGATATAGAGTTCTCTTTTGTCTATGCATAGTAAGAGAAAAGGGAAAGAAACAGCAAAAACAAAACAAACAAATAAAACCAAGTCATTTCTCTGGGTTTTTCTCCAGCAGAGGTACTGACCCAAAGGGCCCAGTAAAAATGGTTAATTTTAGGGCAAGTCTAGAGACCTCACTCTTTGTGACTAAATATGAAGGGATGTTTATGCACATTTAATCTCTGGGTGACTCCAGCCTTCCGGTCTTGTCTGCAATGTTAGCACCACTCTCATCCTTCCTCCACACTGCACTGATCTCTCTAAAACACAAATCTGAGCATGCCGCTTGCCTGATTCAAATTCTTTAATACTTTCTCACAGCCCTTGGAATAAAAGCCAAACTTGTGACATGTAAACATGGAGAATGTTCCCATTCTCCATGCAGCTGCCTTTGCCTTCTCTAGTCTCACTTCCCACACACTAATGTTCCAGCAATGCACATCCAGTACTTGTAATTCCTTAATGTGTGCTCCTCACCCTGTCTGTGCACCCAGACAGTATGTTTTCTTCAGTCTGAAATGTCCTCTCTCTCTTCACTGCTGGGGTAACTTCTACTTGTCTTTCGAGGTGCACATCGAGCATCACCTGACTTAGGTGCCCTTCCGTACATTCCCAGGGCCCTCTGGGTATGCCACACAGGGCATTTCACACTGTATTGTGATCATCTATTCAATGTGTCTACGTCAGCCACAAGACTGTAAGCTCCCGGTGCGCAAGTCTCTGACTTAACTTTGTTTCTCCAAGGTCTGGCACAGCAGGTCCTCAAACAGGCACTCAGGACCTGGGGCTACAAATGGGTTTCGGAGCAACCAGGAGCTCTTCCACAGTGACTGTACTTCTCACAACTATTAGTCCAAACAGAGGAGACATTCCTAGCAGTGGCTATTCAATAAGCCCACATCATACCAGATCCATTCAGATATGGGAATACAACTGAACAGAAATTTTAATTCTGGTTTAAATGTAGACCCAAATGGGATGAAAAAAAATCTCACGAAACCTCCTTATCTATCCTGTTCTGAACCCTATTTCTCAATTATTTTGAAGAAGTTTTTAGAAATTAATTCTTTAGGACACAGACAAGAGCAGTATTAGCACTTGCTAAGGATGAAAACAGGGTACAATAATGAAAACTCCTGAGTGTGTGTTTTTCAAATTTAAAAATTTAAGCCTGAGGTTGTCATTCCTACAGCTTCTATTATTAAGGAAAAGTAGGAATTTTACAAATAAAGCTGCAAAAACTCAACCTTGATTTCAAGCAAATGAGAATAACATCCCTTCATAGTATTTGTTTACAGATAACATCAATTAGACCTATATTTATACGACTAAGAGCACTCTTAATATGAACTTCAGGAAATCTGAAACATTTAGAACTATTAAAGAAAACAACAGTTTGGCTTGTATACGGTCTTTGAAACGATTAATATTGACATTACTGATGAAATTTATGTCACTGTAAGAGAACTATTTTTATTGCCTCTTTAAAATATGCAATTATACATTGTTTGTTCTGAAATCCCTGTAATGTATTGAAGAACAAACACAAACTGACTTTACTTCTACCTAGATTAACACTTCATATTTCTTTCTTATAAAACAAAAGTAAGATTTCAACAAAACCTTTGCTGATATAAACTGTTTAGCTCTAATATTAAGAATTTAGAC
This sequence comes from Rhinolophus ferrumequinum, assembly GCF_004115265.2. Classification (NCBI taxonomy): domain Eukaryota; kingdom Metazoa; phylum Chordata; class Mammalia; order Chiroptera; family Rhinolophidae; genus Rhinolophus; species Rhinolophus ferrumequinum. The sequence continues at coordinate 56,002,012 of NC_046288.1, forward strand.
TAGATTATCTAAGTAATCTAAAGTTGAGATGATGTCTTTATTGTCAGATGTGTGAAGCTTGTCTCCGTGTCTTCCAGATTTCCTTTTCTGTACTCTCCACCCTCCCTGGTCGCCACTGATGGAGTTCCCTCAGATTACTGATACGCTTCTCCTCACCTACAATCACAAAAACTGATAATAAATTAAAATATTACCTCTAGCGGGTATTTGTATCTTTACTGAGAAAATTTGTACGACAAGATAAATGACTGAAGCTTTAACAGAATCTCAGGTGATGGGGTTCAGAACACATTACCCCCAAATATGGCATCTTAGCTTACTGAGTACTGAGTATAGTAAGCTGAAGGAATCTGAGGACTTTCTGACCTTCCCCTGAATCTTCAACTGAGAAGTGACCTTCCTGAGCCAGAAGATAGGAACGTCCTTATGTCCGGGATGGAGGGACGCAGAAGATCTGAACACGCAGGCCCAGTTAAGCTTCCCCTAGTTTAACTACACTTAACCCATACACCTTTTGCCCTATCACATTTTCCCATGACTACCCAGTCTTCATCAAACCTAGCATAAACACGCTCAGGTTTAACTACTTCAGGTCTTCGTTTCCTTGGGAAGGCTCCCATGTCCCGTAAAACCGATATTAAATACATTTGTACGCATTTTCTCTTGTTAACTTGTCTTCTGTTACAGGGGCCCCAACCAAGAATTTAGAAGGGTATAGGAAAAAGATTTTCCTTTCCAACATACAAAAGAGGGAATAAAGGGTGGTTAGGATGTCCCTTAAATTCACTGGTAGATGGTAACTTATTTTGCTGAAGGATAAGATTGCTTTCCTTCCTTTCATAGACAATCATTTCAATTATTTTACATAGGTTAAAAAAACTGAGATAAACCTTAATTGTAGACATTTAATCTCCTGAAAGCACAAATTAGAAAATTTTTTCACCTATGTGAAAGATGTAAGAATTGTGTTAGACAAAGTTTTGCAGTTTAAATTTCTATAAAAGAAAAACTGATGTTAAAAACGATATGGGGAGACTATAAACAATTTGAAAATATTATAAACCACACTTCAAAAGTAACTTACACTCTTTGGGGAAAGAGAAGGTGTTACAGAGTTTCTTTTTTTTTTTTTTTCCTCTACTGTATAGGACTACATTTTATTAGCAAGGGAGATATGAAATCATTTAAAAAATATGCTAGTATTAAATATTTATTCATTACTTAGACAGGTAAAGTCACATAATATCAGAGTTTAATTGCAAAGATTTACCTTGGTCAGAATTAAGAGTTACTCTACAAAAATGATTCCTTTAAAAAAATATTATGAGGATTTCAATAGGCTTTAATTTGTTAAGTTTTAAAACACCAGCATCTTAATGATACTTTTTGGGAAATTTTAATAAAAAAATTTTTGAATGTAGTCATTCAAAAAAAAGAACATTTCTAACATGCTTCCTCCCTCACAGTATTCCAAGTTTGTTTTCAAAAATTTAACATAGTTCAGTTTTCCTTAAGTCTTGGCTGTGTCTGTGTAAAGACAACTGTTGGTAGATTTGTTCACTTGGGATTAGAACCCCTATATATTCAGGCACTGAAAGTAATAGCTGTTTGTGTGTAACATTTGGGGGAATGTGTACAGCCTCTGAACACACAGTGTGGAATCAATACATGTCTCATTCAGTCACTAATTTATATTAACTAATTTGTCTCAATTTTGTTCATGCTTCACAGCCCTATGCAGAAACAAAATAGCCACTTGCATAAAGCTTATAAGCCTGTGCTTGGATCTACCAACTGACAGTTGCACGGCCTTGGGCAAGTTGCTCAGCCTTTTTAAGCCTCAGTTTCTTCATCAGTAAAATAGAGATATTAACAGTATATCTTAGGGCTAGCACCATGCTTGGTCCACTGTGCTTAATGATAGCTATTATTAGAAGTCAATTCAAGTAAGGCATAACACTACGCCATATACATTTGCATTTTCAACAGGACAGTAGAAAGTCTTAAGCCAACAGCATAAATCTCTAACTATGGATTTTCAGGAAGTAGCGATTATAGGTATCTGAGGAATTAATGGCATGTTTTATTAGTGACTCTAAAATCACACTGCAGAGATTTCTGACCGTCGCATACCTCTTGTTGGCTTCAGTGACTTTATTGCTTCTGACTGTGTCTTTTATTTCACTGGTCTCCTTCCTGGTGCAAAATGGGCAAGCATGTTCATACGCGACGGTCTTTGCCGTTGCTCTTCCTTCTGCCTAGAATGCTCCGCCCTGTGTCATTCAGAGCCTACCTCTTTACATCATTCAGCTCTGCTGAAATATCACCTCTTCTCAGAGGCCTGGTTGGAGTGCTTTATCAAACTTGACCACTCTCTATCCTTTACCCTGCTTTATTTTCATGTATAGCACTTATTGCTATTAAAGATCATGATTGATATCGTTACCTCTCTAATGAAAATGTAAGGAATCTGTTATTTCACTCACCAACAAACCCTCAAAATCTAGTACACCAACTACTGACCAGCACGTACTAAGACAGCCAGTGAATACTTGTTGAATGAACAGATGTTACATTAGATGAATGCTTGTAGCTCTAAATTCTGATTCTATTGATATCTTTCAAGTACTGTGTTGCATCTGGGTTTAAAGGAGAAGCCTTTAAAGAAGTGACTTAAAGAAGTCACTGGATCACTTACAGAATGCCAAAGGGCTTCCATATTGCCAACTGTCTCTTTCTGTTATGATTGTGAATGGCGCAGGTAAGAGAGCGTGGGGCCCTGTGTCTCCCATCCTGCTTTTCTCCTGATATAAATACTTTCTGGGAACTTTCCAAGTGCCACCCTGGTGCTGGGGCTACAAAGATGAAAGGACATGAGCCCTATCCCTATGTTGCTTCTCTTAACCAGAGATTAGTCCCCTTGCTGATGCATTGTTTGTAATAGACATTTGGCATGTAATACATACTTGTAATGTCTTTACTATTCATTTATTTTCCAGATAAAATATTTTAATGTTTTATAGTCTTTATACTAAAAGGAACTTAGTGAATAAGAACTATATATTTATATCCTCTTCTTAAAAAATTATCCACAGCACTGTAGAGAGTAATATTTATTATTTGGTCTTAATGATTATGACATCTAAAAAAAAATCAAACATCACATTCTAACATATTAATTTGAAGCACTACATTTATTTATCTTTTCATTACTATGTATAACTTTTTAATTCTCCAGGTTTTAATTCCTTGAGAACAGGATTTAAGATTAATAGAGTTAGAAAGAAATGTTACTTATTTCCTCATAATATAATCAAATGAAAGAGATCCTGAAAGGTCTATGAGGTTTCCAGCTTTCGAAGGCCATAGGTAGGTAGTTTAGATACATCAGTCAAAAGGGATGTTAGAACCCACAGCTCTCCGTTCTTGTTACTAGAAGAGACTTAGTGATAACTGATGACCCTTGGATAAGAATTTAGCTTGTGGATTCTCTTAAAGCATTATGATTGATAAACAGGTACTAACATTTGCTATCTAGACCAAAGTAGATATGTGGTAAAATAAGAGGCCACTGGAAGGAAAAAGTTAGGAATGTTGTGAGGATAAATGGCCCAACTTTAAGAATACTGTGGTTTTAAAGCAGGCTTTCAAAAGGGGATTTAAAAAATTTCACAAGTTGGGTTCTTCAGAGGGTCACAAAAGGTAAATGACGTCGTTTTCCTTTCTTCATTCCCTTGGACTCACTCCAACTCTAAAGTGGCACGGAGCAATACTGATTCTCTCCATTTAGCCTGCAACTGGAGAGAGTAAAACTACCAAGGCAGACGTCTGCCTGGTTCCAACTGCGAACCAAGTATTGTGGAATGACATAAAGACACTCCTTTGTTAGGTGACTCATGCACACGCCTCAGAAAACAAAGCTCGGGCTAGCAGCTTTGCTTTCTACTGATCTACTTATATATATCATGCAGAAAATAAGGAGAGCATAAAAAAAAATCTGACTATGAGATTTAGAAAACCTTGGTTTAAATGTCACTTTCTATTGTGTGTATTTTAAAATTTCAAATAGTTAATTCTTTGAAAGAAAATATCACAAGAGTGGTGAGTACATGAACTATTTTAATTTTTTAGCAATAGTCTTTAAAATTAAAATAGGACACTATAATGCTATGCTTTTTTGATGGTTTTATGATAAACTATGACTCAAGGTTTAATAAGAAGAAACATAAAGTTAAAAAATGAAAAGTATTTTAAGCTCTTGAAGTAACAGATAAAAACTGCTAGAGCAGAGGTCCCTGATCCGTCAACTGTAATTTAATACTTCTTTTGGGAGTCCACTCACCTATTCTGCTAAGGAACTTCCAGTATCCCCGAAGCCCTAACAACCAGAGATATGAACATTTATACTCTCTCTAAACTCAGGGCTTGCATAGTTTAGTTAAAATAGAAAGCACTAACTTTTCACAAAAAGGTGGTGATGTATCATTTGAAACAGTGGATTCTCAAATTGTATTCTCAGTAATCTAAGATTCTACGAATTGCTTCAGGAGTTTTGTAAATGTACGGTTTGAATTTCATTTCAATATTGTGATTAAAAATATGCACATGGGAATTTATAGCCAATTTTAGCATATATAAGTGAAATCGCCAACCAGTGAAACTTCATTTATAGTTAGTAAATGCTATAAATGTTAACTTGTGAAAATTAATTATAAAAGTCTTCATTTATATTTCATATATTGAATTTCAAAGAAAAAAATTATTTTTAAAGAGAGTTGCTCTGTTAAAAACAAGTGTGAGAATCTGACAGATGATGAAAATTAAATAAGATTAAACTATTACCATTTTGTACCTGTTTATACTTTAATGCCAAGCAAAATTGCCAGAAACTACGGTACATATAATAGTAAAATGTCAATAAAAAAATACTTCAACATGTTCTCAATAAGCCAATATTGTGAAAATTATAACAAATACAAGTTTAATGTTGAGATGTGGCAAACTCTCTCTAGTCTATGAGGTAGACCAGGTAAGTACTTCTCATCTTTGCCAAAATTTTATCTACAGCAGGAAGGATTCAAATGCCTCCAAGAATAACATATACAAAACCAAGAAAATATCCCAATATTCTGATTTTGTTTGGAAAACTTTTTAAGGTCTCTTGTATGTAATGTTATTAGGTTGGTGCAAAAGTAATTGCAGTTTAGAAGGTTAAAAATAATTGCAAAAACCGCAATTACTTTTGCACCAACCATGTATCTTATGAAACACTATGCAAGTCTATTTTGGCATCCAGTTTGAGAGTTACTTACCGATTTGAATTCAGAGGAATCTCAGATATGTTCACTATTTTTACCACATGTCCTTTAAAAGGAAAGGAAGCAATATGAATACAGCAGTACCACCCTTTAAAACCACACGTGTAAAGGATACTCTTCACTATTCCGGATGTCAACTACCAGGAGCTTTGGTTTACTGGACTTTGTCTTCTTGGTGGGTGTTTTGAAGTGGCCTGTCACTGTGAGCTCGCACAAGTCAATCAGATCTTCTGCTGAAATCCGGGGAGAAACCTCTGACTTTAGGTCATTTAATGGGATGGATTCTCTTGACTGAAAGAAATGTACAAACAACACAAAAATTGAGAATATTACAGAGGGACAAATTTTAGACAGGATAAAATAGCTTCAGGCTCTTCACATCAATCTCTATAGCATAAGGGAGAACAGGAAACTATCTTGCAGTCTACTGTGGAACTGTATGCCTTACTATTGAGGTTGACTTTTTTTACTAGTTGCACATATAGGAAAACATTATTCTGGTGCCTACTACAAGCTTCTGGCTCAAAAGTGAGAGAAACAGATGAGAAAGATTTTTCCTTATGAGGGCACTGTGTATCTTTAAAACAGCTCTTTTAAGCACATTTAATTTTTTTTTTTTTAAAGTATAATCACTGTTGTCATGAATCACATTAATTACACTCAGGCAATATGACAAATTGCACTGTAGCTCAGTATACCTAAAGAAACTGGTTCTAATATATGTATTGGACTTCTATGCAATAATTTATGTTATATACAAAGGGTTGAGTGGAAATTAGATTGTCAGAGATGAATGAAGAGCAACATGATGTTTTCTCGGATAGTAAACCAAATTGATATGAATCTTAAGTTGTGCAGGAGGTAAAATCAGACTCCAGACTATCAAACCGGTGTGCTAGTCTAATGTGTCTCTTATCATGTTTCCCCAAAAATAAGACCTAGCTGGACCATCAGCTCTAATGCGTCTTTTGGAGCAAAAATTAATATGAGACCCAGTCTTATATTATATTACATAAGACCTGGTATTGTATTATATTATATTATGTTATATTAAACCTGGTCTTGTATTAAAATAAGATTGGGTCTTATATTAATTTTTGCTCTAAAAGACACATTATCGCTGATGGTCCAGCTAGGTCTTATTTTGGGGGAAACACAGTATATGGTATAAGACTGATTCAGACTAAGGCCTGTTTACAGTTATTCTCCATGTTATTTAGTAGGCAGAAATATTTTCTCCCCATAAAAGGCTAGGTAATACAACTCAACTCAATTCAACATAAATTTATTGAGCACCAGTAGTCACTCTTGAAAACTTATTTAACATAATTTGAGAATTTAAAAACTTTTAAAATTCATTTGATTGAAAACATGGGGATTCAAAAGAAAAAAATTATATACTTATTAAGTTTTCAAAATTGAGTCTAACTATCTCATTTACTCATTTTCTCTCTTTTCTAAATTCCATTGTAGAATTCCACATTTAGAATTTTCAATTTAGAATTTCTAGGCAGGAGAGAATAAAGCATATGAATCACTTATCAAACATACTTATTTTGAAAAAAAAAAAAGTTTTCCTTTGGAGTTTGAATGTCAGCTCTCATCCTTCCGATTTCCCCTATGCCATAAATTCCTTGGTGGTAAAGCACTTGTTCTCTCACTTCATTATCTTCAAATAGAAATGGAAATTGCAAAGCTTTCTGGGATTTTGGCACTTAATGAAAAAAATAGGCATTACGAATTTTAATTTTTTTAACATTAGGAATTAAAGCTACTTAAACATTCTGAAATTAAAAGTGCTTCAGAAAGATTACAAAGCTTTCAAATCAGCAAGGAATGCAATCAATGCTTCCATCTCCTTTTTCATTAGGTTACAATCTCTATAGGTATTTTCCCCAGGCTTCACACCAAGTCCTACATTTAGGAAGGTAAAATAAAGAACTTTTGATTACCCTAGTTCTGTTTTAGTCATTTAGTGATGAATGTGCATTTCAAACAGAGGTTTCATTTGAATGAAAGGTGTGCCATAGCTGATGAAGAGGATTTGACCAAAGTATCATCCATGAAGAACTGATTTAAGAAAGATTTGACCTTGGCATTGGTTCCAATCAAAGGCACCATAAATGAGGAGTTTTTCAAAGAAAAGAGCAATTGCTATGTAAATGGTAAGAACAGAAGGAGGGAGGGATCACTGACAAATCCCTAACTTTCCAAACTTTTCCCAAAGTTTTGCAAGTATGCATCAGTAAAGAACTTTAATGTAATGCATACACAATCCTCTGCAAATTTTAGGATATTAGTAAATTAGATTTTGGACAAATCTTACTACTTTGCTTTATGAAGATAATAATATTAAAAACTACAAAATGTAGTTTTTCTTTCAATAGTTTTATATATGATTTTACTGTTGATTGTATAAGTTTCACTTAGAGGCATAAAAATAAAACTTTGTTTGTACAACTTTTATCTCATTCAGCACCACTGATATTGACATTTTCCCGGCTTTCATATCATGGAACTTTATGGACAATTTAGAATACAACTATAGAATGACTCTGAAAACATTATTAATTTACCAACTCTGCCCAAAAACCTATATATACAATGCATATTAAGTTTAGATGTCTGAGTATTAGAACCAATTTGTCTGAGAACTCCTTTTTTTAAAAAATCATATTCTATTGACAACTTAGAGTCAGAACTTATTTAGCAGTGTTACTGACTAAAATCATTTTTCAGTAGAATGGGCGCTCTGAATGATTATCTGGATGTATTAGTGAGAATACTAACCAAGCACGCAAATTTTGGTAAGAAGTCAGACATTTTGCTGTGTCCACTAAACTACTGGGAGAATAATTCTGTTACGATTCTTAAGAGTGTGAAATTGCAGACTTTTAATGAGAGTATGCCTGTATACCCTTATGCTACATATTAACCAACAACTATAAGGGTCTAACTATATATACACTTATGTATCATATGTAAAATCCCCTAAATAAAATATGAAGGCATTTTAACTGTGAGAATGCACGGCTGGCATCTAGAACACTTCTCCCATATTTTCTGTCATGGATTCTGGCACTAACTAACTTCAACCTAGTTACCCAAGACAGAAATCTGAAAATCATCACAGACACTTCCTTCTTCCTTATTCCCATCTAACATCCCCAAGTTCCAGCAAAACATCTCTCAAATCTATTTCCTGATTCACTGTCCTATTTCAGGGCTTCATCGTCTTTTACGTGAACTATAGAAGCTGTCTGCCTCTCTCTCTATCCCTTTATCTCTGCTTCTCTCTCTACCTAAAGTCATCCCTTCTCATCTATTTTCCAAATGCCATTTGAGTTAAAAATAAAAATCTGGTCAAGTAACTTTTATAATTAAAAACACCTCAGTGGTTTCTAGGCAATGATAGAATGAAATCCCAATTCCTTAGTATAGCACAGAAAACCCTTTATGGACTGATCTATGTCTACGGTCGGCAGGAGATCAGAGGCTTTACAGTCAGACTACCTGGACCCAAAGCTTGGCCACCCCACTTATCACGGTGTGACTCTGGGTATGGTATGTAACCTCTCTGTCTGATTTCTTCATCAGTAAAGTGGGGGAACAGTTACATGAACCCTCCTGGGCTACTGTAAGGATTAAATGAGTTAATCTATATGAAGTGTTTAGATTGGTGTCTCTCACACTGCAAGAGTTCAGTGAGTGCTTCTATCTTCACCTCTATTCTCGGCCCTCACCACCTTGTATTGTATGATTCGGCATTAGCAGACTACTTGCCTTCCTACAGCACAGTGCTTTGTCCATGTTATTTTCTCTGCTTAGGATGCAACACCTTGTCCATATTAGGAATCCCTGCTCACCTTTCAAGCATCAGCTCAAACATTATTCTCTGTAAAGGAAGCCTTTATTTTTAACTCCTGACAGACTCATTTAGTTTCTCTTCTATGTCCCCACAGGTATCTGTACACGTTTATTGTAACGGGATTATTCATGTCCCATTAGACTGAAGGCTCAAGGAAAAGGAAAATGACTTTTACTCCTATTTTTTCCCCAGGACCCACCACACTACCACACACATAAAAGGTATTAAAATATATTTGTTGAATATAAATGAATTAAACTAATATTTATAAATCTTCTATTACTTTTCTTGAACAACTTTGTGGTATGGGGTATGGAAGTACTCCCAAAACAACTTATGCATACTCCCATCATAGTAATTGTTATATTTGTGATACATTGTCTGTTTCTCCATTTGACTTACAATATCCCTGAATGCAGGTTCTGTGCCTTTTCACCTCTTTATCTCCAAAAGCTAGCACAACGTCTGGCACAGAGAAACTCAATAGCTATTTAAATGTGTGGGTAAATAAAATAAAATGAATGAATAAAAATATGATTAAATATCGCTACAGAGCAGAATCTATTCTTATGTCTGGATTATTAGACTAAGTCTTCAGGGAGGGCAAAACATCAGATTCTCTCTAGCCTCTGGGCACTGTGATGGTTAACCAAGAAAACTGAAATCTGTATCTGCCTCAGTAATTTTTCACAGTCATCTTCCCTTTCCTTAACTGAAAAATTGAAGATGACAGTTGCTGCTATATAAAGCTTGCAAAATATACTCTAATTAATTGAAAGAAGTTAGGTAAATATAAAGAAGGCAAAAACTAAACAAACACAAAAACAAACTATCCTTAGGAAAATAGACAAAATCATTTAGTGATAATAAATATATTAATGAAGGGAAAAATAGACAAACACTAGAGTTGATGTTTTGGGGAAAATCAATAAAACTAGAAAAATCTGTATATGAACTATATTATGCATGATTAGAAATGAGAAATGAGTATAAACATGCTTTTACATTCTTTTTCTTTCCCATTTCTAATTATATATAAAGAATATAAGCATGTAAAATATTTGAAAATAATAATATAATACTATGTATAAGTCTATATTATTAAATTGATTCTATATATTCCCAAGAGTAGAAAATCTGAATATACCTGTATATCTATAGAACTAAGTTGAGCTGAAAAGAATGATATGTGGTGTGTGTACGACTATTCAAAAGTCACAGAAAATCTGAATAGACTTTGTAAATACAAGTAAAATTTTTAAATTTTCAAATGATTACTTTGAAGAAAAGTGCCCAATACATTTTTCCCCCTAATTTTTATGTCTCTTTCAAAAACAGGGAATGCTTATGCTATATTAACTATTCCAAGGCAAAGAAAACACTGAAAAGTGCCCCAGGCCATTTTATGAAACTACCTTAACCTAATACTTAAATCTGAACCTAATACTTAAATCTGACAAAGATAGCACTAAACACACACACACACACACACACACACACACACACACACACACACCAATATTCCATGACTATAGAATGAAATAGCAATTTAAAAAAAATGACATACTATGACCAAGTAGGGCATAGTCTAGGAATAACGGATGGTTCAATTTTGGGACAATTTAAAAAATGATTCATCATCTTTAATCAGTCAAAAAGTACAAAGTATGTAATCATCACTATAGGTGACATAAAGCCATATGTAATAAAACTTTATATTCCCAATTTTAGAAAAAGAAAAATTCATGGTAAAACTCAGAAGGAAAGGTAATTAGAATGTTGAAAGATGTTCTTTAAGACAGATTTTCTTTGTCTCAAATATTTGGCATTCTACTTGATGAACCACAAAGGCAGACTTATTAAAATAAAAATGCAGAAATATAGGTATCAGCATTATTATTTATTATTGTTATGGAAGTTGCTATGGAAACAAAAAGAAAAATAAATAAGGGTATAAATACTGGAGAAGAAGAAATAAGTTATTATTTATTTTTAGATGATACAATAGTGTTAGAAAATCCAAAATAATCAGGAAAAATCCAATAAAACTCGTAGGAATTTGGTAAGGTTTTAGTTACAACATACATACAACAAAGTCATTAGCTTTTCTATATGGCAGTAGTAGCCAGTCTGAAAACACAATGGACAAAAGCTTTCACTCACAACATAAAAATATTCCTCCAAAATAAAATATTTAGAAATAAGTGGATCCCATTTAAAGAAAATAAAATATTTTTGTGATGCACATTTGAAAAACTGAGAGACCTAAGATGTTATGTGGAAAGATTCAGTATTACAAGAACTTTATTTTCCCTTAGAGCAATGTATTAATACATTACAATTTTATGAAACTCCTGAAAAGGATTTTTTTTTTATTTACAATTTTGAAATATGAATTCTGAAGTTCATTTGATACATTAAATAGGTGAAAATATAAGAAAAATATTGAAAAATAATAAAATCATAATATATCAAAACTATAAAATTAACACTGTACGGTACTGTGCCTGAAGAGACTAAAAGATTAACAGGACCGAATAGGATGCACAGAAACAGATTCAAAAACATATAATATATTTGATAAGAGAATAGGTAGGACGCCATGTCAAATCACTAGGGGAAAGGATTTATTATTGAGACGATAGTGCTGGAGTAACTTCTTAACTGGAAGAAAATAAAATTATGTTTCTACCTTATACTATAGAGCAAAATGATTTATAGGTGTAACAAAGAATTATATATAAAAAGTGGAATCACAAAAGGATGAGAAAATGTATTGTTGTTTAGAAATATTTACAAGCATACAGGAAAAGGTAAACTTTTAAATAAGAGTTATATATGTGAAAAATAAAAATTTAAGATTCATTTATACAGAGGGTGTAAAAAAACTGTATATATATTTTAAGACAGGAAAAAAATGTTAAAATAGTAATACTCTATATATATATCGATAACAAAAGATGAATACAAGTTATGTTTTACTTCTGCAATTACAAGAGGTGCTCAAAGTGGTTACCATCAGCATAATTTTTTTTTCAGTAGAACTCTTGTACCCTATTTATTTATTTATTTTTTTTTATTTTTTTTTAATTTATTTTTAATTTATTGGGGTGACAATTGTTAGTAGAATTACATAGATTTCAGTTGTGCAATTCTGTATCACATCATCCATAAATCACACTGTCTGTTCACCACCCAGAGTCAGCTCCCCTTCCATCACCATACATTTGATCCCCCTCACCCTCATCCCCCACCCCCCAACCCCCTTACGCTCTGGTAACCACCAAATTACGTTCCCCAGATTAATTTTCAAACCCCGTGGCCATCCTGTGGTCACCGACTGCCCTCCAATCCCCTCACCCTCCCCCCCACCCCCCACCCCCCCCCCGCCCATCTAGCAACCCTCAGTTTTTCCTCATTGTCTCCCAAACTGTTTCTGATTAGTTCATTCACTTATTCTTTTCTTTAGAATCCGCAAATAAGTGAGATCATATGGTACTTATCTTTCTCTGTCTGACTTATTTCACTTAACATAATGTTCTCTAGATCCATCCATGTTGTTGCAAATGGTAAGATTTCTTTCTTCTTTATGGCTGCATAATACTCCATTGTATCAATGTACCACAGTTTCTTAATCCAGTCATCTACCGATGGGCATTTTGGTTGTTTCCATGTCTTAGCTATTGTGTATAGTGCTGCAATAAACATAGGAGTGCACAGAGATTTTTGAATTGAAGTTCTGGATTTCTCCGGATAGATACCTAGGAGTGGAATTACTGGATCATAAGGTAGTTCCATTTTCAGAATTTTGAGATACCTCCATACTGTTTTCCATAGCGGCTGCACCAGTCTGCAATCCCACCAACAGTGCACAAGCGTTCCCTTTTCTCCACATCCGCGCCAGCACTTGTTGTTTGTTGATTTATTGATGATAGCCATTCTGACTGGGGTGAGGTGGTATCTCATTGTGGTTTTTATTTGCATTTCTCTGATGGTTAGTGAGGTTGAGCATTTCTTCATATGTCTGTTTGCCATCTGTATGTCCTTTTCAGAAAAATGTCTCTTCAAGTCCTCTGCCCATTTTTTAATTGGATCGTTTGTTTTTTTGGAGTTGGGTTGAGTAAGTTTTCCATAGATTTGTGATATTAATCCCTTATCAGATATATCATTGGCAAATATCTTTTCCCATTCAGTAGGATCCCTTCTTGTTTTATTGATGGTTTCCTTTGCTGTGAAAAAACTTTTTAGTTTGATATAATCCCACATGTTTATTTTTTCTCTTAGTTCCCTCGCGTGAGGGTGTATATCAGTAAAAATCTTACTTCGGGTAATGTCTGAGAAGTTTCTTCCTATATTTTCTTCTAGGTATTTTATGGTACCATCAGCATAATTTTAATACAGTTTTTCTCCTTTCTTAAAATGTGTATACATTATTTTGGAACCCTCTGTATATAAAGAGCTTTTAATCAATGAGATAAATCAATAAGAAAAAACATCTGCTTAGTTAAAAAAGAATGGAGGAGATGTTAGCTTATACTTAACAAAAGAAACAAAACTAGGTAATAATGCTTTTTTTTTTACCTCACTAATAATCACAGAAATATAAAAACATATTCACAATCACAGATATACTACAAGGAGGTAAGTGTTCTGATGGCTTCTGTTTGCCCTTCCAGATTCACTCTCCACTGCTTTCCTCTGCTCTAAGAGGCAATCTTTGGACTCCATCAAGAGGGACCCTAGGAGCTCTGGCTTTCAAGTGGGTACAAACAATAGGGGTAGTGAAGACCTTTATTTCTCTAGGTCTCTACCTGAGAGGTCACCTTGGCCTGGCTGTATTTGTTGATCAAAGGCTCCTCTCAAAATGGCCTTCTCTACCTGCTTCTCTTTATGTTCCGGTAACCTCTTTCTCCCTCATCCCTTTTGGCCTTTGGGTAAATATAGGGCTGTAACTACTACTATCTATAATTTGCTGCATTATCTCACGTGTTTTTGCCAACATTCCACTATTATCTATGTAGTTATATTTTTCTGTAAATAAAACATTCTTGAATTATCCTACTTTAAGTGTACCACCTTTTGCTGTTGGTTGAATGCTGACAGTAAAGGTGTAGGGAAGAACTCTAAAATACACATTTTAAGTATTTGGATCAAAATAAACTTTCTGGAGAAGCAAATGGTAACATGTATTAAAAACTTTCAAATATGCACAGCTTCTGTGTAAATATGCACAGAACTTGTGGCATATTCACTATTATAAGTAATCAGATGTGGCACTGGAAAACACGTAGTGATGTTAAAGAAAAGCAATCAAATCACCAATTATTCTTAAATTAAGGTAAAATTTAAAAATTATAAAAAAAGAGATCAGCAAGCAGGGTAGGCTTTCATGCATTAAAGTTTGAAAAGGTGACACACAGAAGTTAATACAGACAATTGGATAAACATTTTTGATATTCACTGAAATGTTTCATTGGTAAGGACTCCTCTCCCTTTTGCATGAAGAAATATTTGAATAAACTTGTTTGTTCATCTCTTCATCAAATATACTAAGAATTTAGAGAAAAGGGCCTGTTGGCTACATGGAGAATATTTAATATACTTTTCCAAACTTCTACTAACACAAATGTAAATTACATCATCATCACTAAATGATTATAATATTTTTTCCTAGTTTAACATAAAAGTGAAAATCATTTAGTAGATTACTGCCTAAAATGGCTGGTATTTTTCTTAGCAATAATTTTGTTTATGAGTAATATATTTTGATCCTGCATTCAGAATCAACTCCATATGTGATCATACTTATAATGTATGCACACCAGTAGGTTAAAAATAAAACAACAAACATCCCTCCTTATGGATGAAAGCAGTTTTCATATAATATGCTAGTGTGTGTGTGTGTGTGTGTGTGTGTGTGTGTGTGTGTGTGTGTGTGTATGCGCATGCATTTAGGGGTAAATGGGAGAAAGAGAAAAAAATCTTAACATAAAAAATTACCTCTTTAAGGCCATTTAGAAATTAAGGATTCCAAAAGATATTTACAGAGCACCTTGACATGAAGGAGGCCAGTGTGGGGCCTTCAGTAGATACATCATAGATTTGATCGTTTCTGGCAGCTTTTGAGTGTTTTTCGCAGGGACAGGATGACCTCGGAATGTCTATATAATAGGTTCTTTGCATGAATTTAAACTCTCTTCACTTTAGAAGCAACGTAACATTTATTAAATATCTACTTTACAATTCAGGAACTTAAAATAAAGCAGCACAGACAGTGACATACATTGTATATACTTTTTATAGAGAGGGATCTATTTGAATTTTGAGCAAAACAAATTTTAAACACTATTAAATTTCACTGAATAATTGGAACCAGAACACTAAGTGGAATACTTAAAAATAATCTAAAAGAAAGGTGGAATATGAATCAGAAAGTATAAAACACAAAAGTAGGCTGCTTATGAGGCAGGGCAGACCACAGGGCTAACCATGTATTAAATAATGTGTGCTTTCACACAATACATGTACGCTTTTTCTTAAGGACAACTTGTGAAATTCAAATATGTCTTTCAAGTGACATATGTTTCTAGGAGGGGGTTTAGATCAATGTAAACATGCAGATAACACAGAGCCAGGTACATCAACAGCTTAAATTTCTTACTTTCTTCTGTATCTAACATAGCAAGCAATAGAGCCTTGCCCAGAGAATGAGAAATAATACATGCATGTGTAAAAAGATGCTGAGTGATCCTGTGCCTGTGTTGAGACAAAAAGGCTCTAATATGCTACCAAATAGTAGAAGCTACCAGCAAATCTCCAGCAACTCCTCCAAGACTGAGAAGGGACAGAAGTGACTCTACTACTTCCAACTGTCAGCCCACCATCCCCTTTCCTCTCAGCCTGTGTAAGGAGCTTTAGTAGGGGGTGGGTATCCACCCTATAGAGAATAGTGCTCAAGATAAAATGTATCTCCCTTCCCATCCCATGGGGGAGATGAGCAAGTGTTCCAGGACACTCAAATGTCCCCCTAACAAGGCACATAAAGGGGCGTGCCCAAGACCATCACATGCAGAGACTGGGCATACCTCCACGAAGGCCTGGCCGACATTCCGTTTGGAAGTAGAATGTATGTCTGCTTACACACAAGACTAATTCATCTGTTGTGTACTTCTCTGAGCAGGAGAGAAGTCGGCAGACATGGCAGTGCTGACAAAGCGGGGAGTGGACACTTACCTTCTCTGACCTTAAGTTCTTAAGTTATGTGGTGAGAATAATGACACTTGCCTCATTTACCTCATAAATTTACTGTGAGCATCAATTGGTGTAATAGATATAAAAGTGTAGACTGTAGATCTTTATATAAAATAAGTTGTCATGAAAAGTCGGCTCCTTTGTGAAGCAACTTCAATTTCTTGATAAAGTCGTCTTATCATGGTCTAAATTTTGAATAAATCATCAATTACTGAGTATTTAATGAACTAGCCTGTGCTGGCCATCTTGAGAGAGGTAAAATATCAAAAGTGCACAATCTGGTTGGAAAGGCAAGACTAAAATAAACAAACCGGTAATAAACCTATACAATAACAACAGAAAACATTATATAACGCTTACCGTCTGCACTTAACATATATGAATTCAAAATTTAAGTCTCACAACAATCCCAGGATTTCGGTTTTATTATTTTGCTTATCTTATAGGTGAGGAATCGGGGCACACAGAGTGGTTCAATAACTTACCAAAGGCCATATAATCAGTAAGTAACTGAGCCAGGGTTCAAATTTGGTCAGTCAGGCTCTGGAGTCTGAGCTCCTAACCACATTATTATACTGCCCCTATTGTAAGAGTTCATGTACGGAATTGCAGGTACATACTGTGATAATTCAGAGAATGGAAGAAAAGAATATGGGCAGAAGTAGGTAGCAAAACATAGGTGGAGTAAGTGGGACTTGATTCAGAAAAATCAGTAGGGTTTAGAAAAGTAGAAAAGAGAAAGAAGAGTGTTGCATAAGTGGGTTATTGTAAGAGTCCTGAAGTGTGAATGCTGAGCAAGGAAACACTGCATAAAAATTATTGACTACCTACTAGGTACCATGCATTGTGCTTGGGACACGATCATGAACAAAACAAACATGTTCTTGTAGAAGTCAGAGGGTGTGAGAGAGACAATGGAGAGTATTCTTACTGAGCTGAGTACCTACCCAGGAATTAGAGGGAAGTGGCACTGAGTAGGTAAAGGGACACATCATGAGGCTCTGAAAGACAGAGAAGCTCGAGGATGTACGAAACAGAGAAGTACTGCAGGATTTTTGAAGGAATGTGTTGCATGGGAATAGCAGTATCTTAGAAAGATTACTTTTGCTGGAAAATGACAAACCGAAAGACTTGTTAGAAAGTAAATTTTATGAAGATCTAGATTAAGTGACAACACGGGAAATTGAGAGCTTTGCTTTATTCATTATCTTCTTTTTTCCCTTCGGTCTTTCCCTTTCCACGATTTTTCCTTCGCTTACAAATACATCTAATATTCTCCCATCCACAGTGAAACATAAATTAAAACAATAAATAGTAAATAATAAAATTACTCTCCCAGGGGTGGGCGCTTCCCTAGCTGCTACGCCTCTACCTTCTCATCTCTACGTTCTTCTTCCAATTCACTCCTGAACCCACTACAACTTGATCTCTGTCATGATACAGAAGGAGTAGATCATTGTCCAGCAGAAGGAAGACAATTTCAAAAGACTTCTTTGAAAAGGTAACATCTGAGTTGACCATAAATGGATGAATAGGAAGGAATTTGCCAAGTAAAGCACTGGGGTTTTCATGCATATTCTGTGGGAAGAAATTCTGTCAAACACAATGGAAAGTTGTTTTGATTCTACTTCTAGGTACACTTCATAAAGCCTCTCATTTAAAATCCTTTCCACTTTTTTCAATTCACCTTGGTATGGATGAGGCAGAAATTTTGGTCATGCTGTTCTCTATTTGAAAGAATTTCTAAACTTTTAGTTTCTCAGGTTAATAGCTCTTGTTCCATACTGATACTGGTCTCTTCCAATACATCATGAACAGGAAGTAGGACTTGTTTGTATGTACACTTTCTCTGCCTAGCAGTCTAGAACTCAGTAGCTATTCAGTCAAACTGGGTGTATTAATGAAAGTTAACAGAAGAAAGACGAAAGACAGGGATGAGAAAATGATGAACATGGATGACTAGGGGAAAAAGAAGACAGTAACAGTGACAGACAGTAGATAAAGGGAAGACAAGTTCAGATTTAGATATGAGTATGTGAAACTGAGGTTGCATAAGGTCTACCAAGTGGAAGTGTTGAGAGTGCAGTTAGAGACAGGAACTGGTATTTCGGAGAAGTCCAGGCTACAGGATCGTATTTTTGGAATTATCAGCATAGTAATTGCAGTTTAAGTCACGAAAAAGAATAAACAATTTGAAGAAAAAGGAAAAAATTCCTCATTTTAGTCAGCAGATCCATATATTATGCTGAGAAAAATCTTAAATTATGTAAACTACTGCGTTTCCCTGAAAATAAGACCTAGCTGGACGATCAGCTCTAAGGCGTCTTTTGAAGCAACAATTAATATAAGACTCGGTATTATATATTATATTATACCCAGCATTTTATATTATATTACATTATATTATACCTGGTCTTATATTAAAATAAGACTGGGTCTTATATTAATTTTTGCTCCAAAAGATGCATTATAGCTGATGGTCTGGCGAGGTCTTATTTTTGGGGAAACACAGTATTAACAAGGCTTGGGAATATATAAAGTTCAGAGTATTTAGGGCAAAATCCATCAATTCTCATTTTTCAACACATCTATAATAAATCGACTCTTATTTCTTAGCTAGATATTTCAAGCTCATGTATGAGGGTCAGGCTTTTGCAAACAGCACAGAGTAGACATTAACTATCATTCTCAAGGGAGTTTTAACAAAGAAAAACTACCTTGAAAAACTACCAATCTACAAAAACATTTTTATCCATATAAATTGTCTCAGTGGCATTTTGATGTTTTCATTTCTGCCTCTTGTTTTTAGAGAGAATAGGGAGAGGTTGCTATTTCTAAGATATAGAAATATGGCATCTAAAATGAAGTTTGAAATAAAACCGTCATGCTCTGGAAGCTGCATAATATAGCTCTCACACCAGAGAGTATTTTTCTCCCTCAAATATAAGAGAGATAATGTATATGAATATGAAACCCAAGGAGTGGTGATAGAAGTTTTTTTCAGTGATTAGGCATTTTATGCTAAAATTTTCACAGATGTGCCCCGGAAAAACTGTGTAAGCTGAATTTCTGTAAGACAGTAATTTTTCTCTTTGATATACAATATCATTTTGGAGATATTTCATCTCTCTAGGCCTCAATTATCTCATGTATAAAAGGAAGGGGTCCAGGTAGATATCATATGTTTATTTTAGCTCCAGAACTCTATGACCTTATTTCTGATTGATTTTTTTCAACTGGCAATAGGTCCCAAAACTCTTGCTTACCTCCTGGGACAAAAGTCAGAAATCTGTACATAATGCTTAATGACACCAGAGGAGTTTCTACTTAAAGAGACTGAGGAGTGATTCTAACTGTGAGATGTAGCAAAGTGTTGTTCATAAAGCATGACATGCTTAAATAAACTTAGATCAATAGGAACTTACGCATTTCAAAGGCAAGTAGCTGGAAAATATTTCATAGTTTAAATTGGTTGAAGTAAGAGCAGAAGAGATGGAGGTTACAGTAAGTGAATCACTCTCATATCAGTGATTTATGGTGCAAACACAGGGTCAACAAGGCAATGCATGTGGGGAATGGTGGAGGATGCTACTGTAAGTTTCTATAAGCTTCTGGAAATAATTTTTGAAATAAAACCAGAACCTGTTAAATTTCCTAGGCTGAGTAAACAAGATGAAAAAGTTAAGACAGCAGCTCTGCTCAGCTGAACTCTTAACGGTATAATTTGTGGTACCTTCCTTCTGGAATGTGATAGAGCTGCTATTCCACATAGAGAGTTATGATCAGCTTTCAACAGCAGAGATATAGGGGGTAGAGCCAGCTGGTGGCTAAGAGGTCACAGTATTTTAGTTAGTCCACTTGATATTTTCATCTCAAACTGTAACTTTCCAAGGTCCAGTGCTTATTTGAATTGGGTTGCTGACTTCATTACCATTCTCTCTCACCCTTACTCTTTTCCTCATACACTGAAGTGATAAGCACTACCATTTTTGCTCAGGTGTTCCTTGTCACTTGGGAAACTGTCCCATCACTCCCCTCACTATATAACAAGAGGATGTCAAATAAACAATCAAAATATTCTCTGGCTGGAAGCTTCAGTGAATCCCCGAGGAAGAAAGTCTGGAGTTCTCCCTCTCTCATACTTATTGCTGTGCCAACGACAAGGTAAGCTCTTTAAAGTGCTTGTGGTATTAACTGCTATTACAATGATTAATATCTGGTGGAATGTTCAGCTAACACCATGCACCAGCCAACCATTTTTATTTTACTATAACTCAGATGTCCCAAGGGAAGGGAAATTCTGTTTCTGCTGTGAAGATAGAAGACTATTTAAAATCTAATGATGAAGGAAGGATACTCAGTTGTCTCTAATATTGAATCATTTATTTTAATATACTATACACCATCTCAGACAATTCTTACAAGGATAAAGACACTGAAGTATCAATGTCCATAATGTATTTAGTTGTATTTCAAGCTTCTTTCACATAAATGAAGAGATTCTGATTTTAATGAAATCAGAAAGGTTATATACATGACACAATCAACTTACAGCCAGAGATCATGTAGATGTAGTTAAGTTTATAATACAAAATACATATTATGGAATATAAACTGATAAATCTGAATGGATCCTTTCCATAATGTTTAATTGGTTAGTACTTTTTTTTTTTTTCAGATTTTCTCATTGAAAATAAAAGCATTTGAGGGATGAACTAATTTTTCAATTCATGTAAAATCTGACTGGAGTTTTGGATTCTGAAACATAAATTGAACATGAACAAATATAGATTTTTTATAAGAAAATCTAATCATTTTTTTTATGTACAAGAAGTCTGTTAATTGTGACAGCAATTACAACTAAAATTACCTATTATACAATACATAAATTACTGTAATATTTTTTCTAAATATATTCTATTTTAAACTCGTTTAAATTTTTTAAAATGTCTTTATATACTCCTTTTGGCTTAACATAACTTAATATGCAATAATAACAGTACTCTAAAAAAAGGAAAAATATTCAATAAAGGAGTTATAGGCAATATTTCTTGTGGTGAGGTAAATCCTTAAAATACTATACAGTGACTATAAATGTACAGATATATTTCAACAATTATATGCCGTATTATATGTCAGATGTGCTCAAAAGTTTTGTTTGCATAGAAAAAAACAGATATTCTATTGCAAATCCAGTTGATAAATTTATTGGTTAAAACACATGAGGCTACTTTAATTGAAATGATAATGCTATAAATGGTAACAATATCATAAAAAATCAAGAATTAACAAACAAATAACAATGAATATAAAGCTACAGTTGGTACCAGTCTTTCAGGAAAGGTAATTTAAAAAGTTGCTTATATATTATTAGAAATAATTATCTCTTTTCCAGTCAATAAAGATACAAAGAATTTCTGGGTATTTTAAATTCAACTAAAATTTATTTTTTTAACTTTGGCTGGTAAATTCTCAGTAAGTTTCATTACTCTTCAAGTCTAGTCAATTTTTTTTCTAACCCCTTCTCAGAATCACAGGATTGCCCATTCTATGAATTCTTGAGATATTCCTTCCCATGGGAGCAACGACTTTAAATATAACTCTGGCTTAAACTAAAATTCGGCAGTTTCTGATAGAAGTGATACCCTCTGCATAAATAGAAATTAGGACAGAGCCGAGATTTAGAGCTGGTTCCAAAGCTGAAACATAATAAAAAGACAGAGCTCAGGAGTCATGGCTTATTTTGACTTTCTACTGAATATCAGAACAACATGTTGAAAAGACTGATAAAACTTTTTGAAATCAGAATGTAGGATACTTATCTCTCAAGCCGAAAGAGAGAAAACATTAGAAACAATCTAAGTATATGATAAGGATGTGACCATTACCATTGTTATTTAACACCGTTATGGAGAATTATGTAGGTGAATCAATTAAATAATAGAAAGATATAAAATGTACAAAATTGGAAAAAAGGCAAAATTATCAAAAATTTGCAATTGATATATAACTGGAAAATCTGAATAAACTGAAAATCTATTACAAACAATGAGAACAATAATGTGGCGATGAAAATGATAATGAAAACTTGCAGAGTATTTAGTATGTCTCAGCAGTTTTCTACATATATTATTAATTCACTTAATCCTCCCAATCATACTATGAAGTATTTAATATTATAATATCTATTCTACGAACAACAAGGAAACCGATCACATGGCTGGTGTGACAGAGGAGAGATTAAAAAATTCACATCTGCATTCTTAATCACAACACCCAATTGCTCGCAAAATCAACTATCTATCTATCTATCTATCTATCTATCTATCTATCTATCTATCTATCTATCTATCTGCCTATCTAGCTAGCTAAAAAACATGTAAACATATTGAAATAAAATATCCCAATAATAATAGCAACAGAAAGGTTAAAATAGGAATAATCCTAACAAGAAATATGCAAGAAAACTATAAAACGCCACAGAAGAACTTAAAAAGAAGATATGAATAAACAGAAAGACATATGCTGTTTTGAAAAAACATGAAATTCAGTATCATATGTCAATTCCCCCTACTTATTAGTAAATTGAATTCAGTAACATTATATATACCAACTTTTTTTTTTTCAGGGAAGAGAAGAAAAGGACTAATTCTATAATTCATGTAACAACACAGTGCCAAATGTATGATATAATCATAATTTTAATAATCTCTTGGTAGTAGAATGAAACAAACTGAAACAGATGAATATAACTAAAAAAAGAATTCAGATGAATATAAACACGTGAGAGTCTAGTTTATCATAACAGGGTATTTAGAATCAATGGAAACCATTTAATTTATTCAAGAAAACCAAGTTTTTTATTTTATTTTAAATTTTACACTCCTGGATGGGAATTATTTCTATCCCTGCTGGGTAAAAACCAACATTTTATTAATCTTAAACTAATCCAAATATTTTTTGATAAGTATAAATGTTTAAATTCTATCAATTAAGTTGTCTGTAGGACTCTACTTGCCTACTTTTTGCTAAGTGTTTTACTTAATTTCTTCAGGATTTCTGAACAATAATCTGTAATTGAGATTTGATGTATTTTGGAATTATTCCAATTTAGTAAGGCTATTTGCTCATTTGGGCTTTGGGAGGAACGAAGAAAGAAATAACCTTTAGCAATGATTTCCTAGAAAGTGTAAGAATGCTGCAGATAAAAACTGCTTTTCTTTTTTCATTATTCACCTTTCTTTGTTAAATTCTGTGTTAGCACCTGTAGAAATCAGGTTAACAAACTGAAGTTTTAGTAGTGGGTTTATTTCTCAAAAAGCATGGCTTATTTATTTTGTATATTTTGTGGGATATCCAGGGAGAAGGGCTGGAGTAAACAGGACGTTTATACTCTGGGACTGTGAAAGTTATCAGACTCACTGAATCCTGTATATAACAACTGTGTCTGTTGTTGCTAGCCTTTGTGTAGAACTGTGCCAGAATCCATTTCTCCTTAAATGTCACGGAATGTCACCAGTACATGAAATGACATCCCTGAACTTTGAGGTTGCATAAGGGAGATCTCAGTACAAGACCCCAGATATTCATTAGCAAGTTGGAATTGTGCTATCTGTGCCCATCGGTGTTCACAAAGAAAATATATTCTATAGACTTACTGGTGAAGAAACACTGCTACAGGAGCTGTCTCAAATCAATAATGAATTAAACCAGGCTGCAAAGGAATAAAAGCTGTCACCAGCATAACCTTCCTAGCAACTGCAATGTGGATATGCTAATGCTGTGTCAAAGCATAGCCTGATGTCTGTAGGGACCTGCATTGTCTTAGATCAGTTCAGCTGCTAGCTTGGGCTAACCCTAAATAGGATACTCTACCCTATATCATGAAACTTGTTATTTTCTCCAACGATGACAAGAACTGATACTTATTTTCTTCTTTTGTGTTTCCCATCAAGAACTCTATCCCTAACATCCTCCTACCCAAAACTTTAAAAATCTCTCTTCTCCTTCCCAGGACCACCTCCCTACCCCCACCCCCACATCTTCCTCAATACAACACTCTAGAAATTTTCCAGTGTTCATTCAGTTGTTACTCAATTTTTTGTCTGGCTCTGGGTATTTTTCTGCCTGTTTTACTTGCTGTGTTTACAGGGCACTGCTCCATTCAGAACAAACTTGTGCATGACTGAAATCTGTTCATTCAGAATAATAGCATTTACTGATTTGATGGTTTAGGATGAGAAGACCCAGGGATTTCTATCACTCAGAGGAAGAAAACATCTTAATGTACAACTATGAATTTTGATTTCCCAGAATAACTTCAGAAAAAAAGGGGTAACAGTAAATGTTTAAAAATATAGTGACAAGATATATAACATGTAAATGTTTCAGGCTTCACATAGCTGAACTGAAACAATTAGATTTTTTAAATGAGAAAAATATGAAGGGACACAGAAAAAGCAAAGATAAACATGCATCACTAATTTATAGTTTCTTGACCTGGAAATAAAGAATTACCCTTGAGTGATTCTAATCCATTTATTTATTTATATTATTTCATTCTACAAAGGATTTGAGATTTTGGTTCAGTTTACCCTTCCAAACAATCTAAAACATATTTTTCTCCCTTCCCGATACATTATTTCCATTTGCCAAAATAGTTTTCTGGCATGTTGAATTAAATTATACCTAAAATTTGGAACTGATATACTGTGGGGAAGGAAGTTTATATAAAATGATAACAATTTTGCTAACTCTGGACTTCAGGGACTCTGTTTTAAGTGACATTTGAGAGTAGGAAATGAACAGCATGGTGGTAATGGCACAAGGCTGGGGCAGTGCAGATTTTCTTTCCCTTCATTTGCACTGAAGCTATGTTCCCAGCACCTTTCCTCAAGAACCCTCCATTAGCAACGTAGGAAGAAGCAGTTCAAACATACACTGCGGACTGAAACCTCTCTGTAACTGTAAAGCCCTGAACAAATTAAATTACCATGGAGCAGGTGCTCAATAAATGTTTTCTGAATGAATAAAACTTAGTCAAAATTCTCTTAAAATGATGAGAAAAGATGAAAAGTAAAATTAAAAGTTTTTTTAAATCATTATATTGCTCTTGTCTTTCCTTAATCTCTACGAACATTTCTCTCGCTTCTTTACATTATTTTCTCTTGAAGCAAAATTGTTCATATTTTTAAGTTTTCAGGAGGGACAACAGTTTGTTACTTTCAAGTCCTGATGCTTTCCATGTTATATGACAACTGTTTATATTCACATGTACTCAAATATTAACACCCTGTAATTATTACTTAGATCACTACATATATTCTGGGTTGATTTAATAGGGTTAACTTTTACTGATTTCAAAAAAGAAAACATCATAAAATGTGAGAAGGGAACATAAGTTTTTGAATCCTGGATGAATTTCTCACTCTAATTTATTTCCATATGAATAGCTGTTGAAATTCCAGTGTTCAAAGTCAGTATTTCTGATTAAGAACAGCTTCCACTGTGGTTTTTATTTGCATTTCTCTAATGATTAGTGAGGTTGAGCATTTTTTCATATGTCTGTTGGCCATCTGTATGCCCTCTTTAGAATAATGTCCCTTCATGTCTTCTGCCCATTTTTTAATTGGGTTATTTGGTGGTTTTTTTTTTTTTTTTTGGTGTTGAGTTGAATGAGTTTTTAATAAATTTTGGATATTAACCCCTTATCAGATGTATCGTTGACAAATATCTTCACCCATTCAGTAGGATGCCTTTTTGTTTTACTGATGGTTTCCTTTGCTGTGAAAAAACTTTTTAGTTTAATGTAACCCCGTATGTGCCACAGGGATACGAAAGACGGTTTGGGGAATATAATCAATAACGTTGTAAAGATTTTGTAGGGCATCAGATGGGCACTTGTCTTATTAAGGAGACCACTTCATGGACAGTGTAGATGCCTGACCACTGTGCTGTACACCTGAAGCTGAATAATAACGAATGTCAACTGTAATTTTATATATATATATATATATATATATATATATAGTCACAGGATGTGGAGTACAGCATAGGGAATAGAGTCAATGGAATTGTAACAGGTATATATGATGTCAGCGGGGTAGTAGATTGGGGAAGGGGGGTTATCACTTTGTGAAGGGTGTAAATGTCTATTACATTGTTTTGTACGCCTGAAACTAAAAGAAAAATAAAATCATGAAAAAAACAAAAAGGAACTGTTTTCACAAAGCAGAACAAGAAGAGATGGGGGAGCCAGGGAGAGAGATTTACAAGAGTTGGCTGGCCCTTGGCAGTAAAGACAAAAGCAGAGGCTCAGAGAGTGAGCAGGTTGAGACTGCTGATTAGTCAAATAGGTGGTGGTTTGGGTTCATGAAAGGAGCGTGAACTTGCTGATACAGGTTAGACATTAATAACTATAAAACAAGTACATTTGTACAAAAATACACAAAGAAATAATACACAAGAAATGAACACAAAAAATAACAATATAACCATAACTATGAATGTGTTATCATTGAGTTCCCTACCCCTCATTAATAAAGGACCTTAGTAAAAACACAGATTCCAGGACCAAATCCTCAGAGACTGAGTTACTAGATATGTTTGTGGAGCCTCAATTACGCATTTTTAGCAAGTATTATAGGACATTTTAAAGATTGTTTTTCAGATATATTGCCTTATAGGAAATAAAATAAAACACTGATTAACTAGAATTAACTTTTCGTTAATTCATTCAATATATATTTATTGATTACTAGGTACTAGAAAATGGCCATATGGCTGGAATGATGCCTTTACAAGTTAAGGAACAGCAAGGATTGTTGGCAAACACCAGAAGGTAGAAGAAGTAAAGAAGGATTCTCCTTGTCAGCCATCAAAGAGTGCATGGCTCTGCCAACAACTTGATTTAAAACTTTTAGCCTCCAGAAGTGTGAGACACTAAATTACTGCTGTTTTAAGTAAAGAAATAAAAATGATTGTGCTAGCCGAAGTTTGAAGAATGGATTAGGGAGGAACAAGAATTGATGTAGAAAACTGTTGTAGGAAAGCAGGCAAGAGAGGACCAAAGTGATGGCATCAGAGACTGAGAGAAGTGGGCAGATTTATAAATATGGCCTTTTGATTGATTGAATATGGAAGGAGAGGCAGGAGTCAAGGATGAATCGAGATCCTGACTTGAATAAGTGGGGGAATGATGGTGGTGGTTACTGATACAGGGAATGCTGGAGGAGCAACAGCTTTAGAGAGGGAAAGAATATAAATTCTGTTTTGGACATGTTGAATTAGGGGTTGCTTGTGAAACAGCCAAATGGAGTGTTATGTAGGCATTGGACATAGGGATCTCCTAGAGCCAATAAGAGAAGTTTGAGCTTTAGATAATAACTGGACGCTATGGCAACTGTATGATGCAAGGCATACAGCACCGTCTAATACCTGTCTTGTGAGAGAACAGAAGGCCTACACAGGACCCTGAGGAATGTTATATTTAATGACATAAAAGGGCAGGTGAAGACAGTGAAAGATATTGAGTAGAGGTAACAGAGAGAAAAGAAGAAAAGAAGGATTGGGGTGTACCAAAACCCCAGGAAAAATAATGTTTGAAAACGAGAGACTAGTTAGCTGTTCTGAAGGTTCCCAAGAGATCAAGGGAGAGCATGATTGAAAAGAACAATTTTGACCTTTGTCAGAGGAATGGAGGAAGTAAAACACAAAGTGAAGCAAGTTTATGTGTACAGATAATAGAATGACTTAGTCATGAAAATAAAAACCTACTGTAGAATGATATTCTCTATATTTAGATTTACATGTAATTGAGACAATAATGTGATATTCTTGCAATCACTTATTCCCGTTTTAAAAATGTGGGGATACTTATCACTAAGAATTTAAGAATTTGTTTTGGAAATTTTAATGCAGGTCTCAGATATGAACAGCTAACTGAATAATCTGGTAACCTCATGATCATGGGAAATGGATGAAAATTATAATGGCAGGCTATTATAAATGATAAACAGAAGGTAAATTATATGTAAAGAAAACAATCAGCTATACCATTAAACACTAAAAGAATGACAAACAGTATGAATTTAAAGAACAGTAATCCTTTTCCTACGAAACTTCATTTTCCTTAATACGTTAATAGATAAAGCTTTTCATATGATTTTAACCCAGCCAGTCCTTAATGAAGTGTCTGATTCTGACAAAGTACTCAATATCAGCTGTTTGCTTCCTGAACTTTCGAAACAAATTCTCATTAGCTCTCTCCAACTTGGAGGAGTTCTCTGTCTAACAGAAATAAAAAACCTGACTTAGCTTAGAGAAAGATCAAATATATTCTCCTCTGAGGATCAGCTCTGCGTAGGAATGACTGTTCATAGCAAGATTCCTTTTTTAACATTAGAAAGACTCCAGAAATCTTGCTGGTGTAGTTAACTGTCCTCTCAATCAACCAAGTTATTTCCTGCCAAAGATTCAGACTTCCACTAACACTGTTCTTCTAAGTATAAGGACTCAGAATTAATAAAAATAACAGAACTAATAAAATCAACTCAAGTTCATAGAGTTTAATAATATGCTACCCTGGCCTTGCCATTTCTTTTGATCATTTGTTCTGCTCTCTTCCTTCAACTACTTACATAACCTCATTTTATAAATATGAAGTCATGTATTTTTTCCCCCATGATATTTACTGTAGAGTACAACATATTTTTGAAAGTGCTAAACTCGTCATTTAAATAAAATGTCAGAAAACATAGATTAAAATTGCACACACAATATGCTGATATCACTAACAAGAAGAAAAGATCGCTGGTAGGCTTAGACTGTAGATCTCAAGAAAGGTTTATTCAAAGTAAAAGATAATTAAATGCATGATTAGAATAACTACATTAAGTTACTTAAAATATAATTACAGGTGTATTTTAGAACTCCTTTATTTTATTGTGAATAATTACAACTACCCAGGTTCTTTCAACTCTTTAAGTACTTAATATGCACAGTCACA
This sequence comes from Rhinolophus ferrumequinum, assembly GCF_004115265.2. Taxonomy (NCBI): domain Eukaryota; kingdom Metazoa; phylum Chordata; class Mammalia; order Chiroptera; family Rhinolophidae; genus Rhinolophus; species Rhinolophus ferrumequinum. The sequence goes on from NC_046288.1 coordinate 56,031,455, forward strand.
AGCCAGGTGTTATCGCAGATCTTAGCATCTGCATACCTAACACAGCAGAACGTTAACAGTGGAAATCCAGAGTATGGCAAGTTCCCTAATTAGCGGAGGAAATGTGACCTATTCCAGTGAACCGGCTCTTAACCAAGCACAGTATGCATTGGAAAGAGTAAGTAAAACAAAATTAGATGAATATGCAATATTATTTTTATTTTCCATACATTTTTTTATTAGGGTGGTGTTGACATTGCTCATGGTGATGAAAAAGAAATTATTAATCTCCTTTACTTATCTATATGCTATCTATCTTTCAACTGTTAGTTGAAATAAAATGACTTGATAAAGACGATCAATAAATATCTAGTATGTGTAGGGCACTATAAAAGTGATGAAAGCCTAACTTATTAAATGTAAGGCATCTAAAAACTCTATATACATATTAATTGAAATTCAATTTTATAGAAATAGTAATATCAGAATGTTTGAAATATATGAATTATTATAGCTGAAAGCTTAAGTGACCATATTTATAAAGCCATATGTTTAGAAAAAATAATATTGCTAAAAAACATGAATGGCATAGTTTTTCAAAATACTATTTCTTCTATCAACCAACAACCAGTAAAGTGCACATTCGTATTCTATTAACAACTCAGTCTTTCTCTATTTTTATAATTCTTCCCTTGCTTCTTTAATTCTCTCAACATGTGACAAGTTGATATATAAACAGATATTACAATTGCATAGAAAAAAGCTATGTTAAAAGGACATAAGTGGTAATATTATTATGAGAAATGATACTAGAGTATATATCAATTTTAACATCTACCTTCTTTTAGAGTTTGTAAATGAAATCTGCAAATACATACCAGATCTGTTTTAGGAGTATCCGGACACTCGGTAGAGAAGTAAGGTGTGGAACTTCTGACTCCACTGTTCTCAGAAGCTGGCTTTGGAGGTTGAGCATGCTGTCGGTAGGTAGCACTTTTAGGAGTCCAACAAAACAGGTTGATTGATTCTCGCACACAGCGTTCAATGTCAATTTCTAGATAAAAAATTTTAAAAAAATACACATGTATATGGAATTTGGATTGCTATGTTTATGAAAAAACAAACAAACAAACAAAAACCACAATCTTTCCTACATGCATATAGTCAAATATGGCAAGGATGATAACTAATTAGAAAAGGTGCCAGTAAAAAAAAAAATGGAGAGATCACAGAAAGGTAGTAAAAATTCAATAACTTGACCAGGATGAAAGTGTTTAGCATGGACTAGCTTTTCCTTATTTATATTATTAAAATTAATAAATGGCAGACATTCTTATTTCCTCTGCAAGAGTCCAAGTGTGTCAGCTCAGATAAACAATGGAGAAAAACATTCTACGTGTTTTAAATTACAAAATGATAAGCTCCCAATTTCTCTTTTTGAACTGAGGAGCTTATATATAAAGGGGAGAAGGTAATAGGCATTTATGTGCATTCTGTGGATGGTGCATAAGTCATGCACTTAGAGTAGTCTGCTTTTTGTAAGGAGGACAATCCTTGGGAAAGAGAAGAGGAATGGATGCTTGCTGAGCATCTATTATGTGACAGGCATTAACTCATTTAGTTATTACAATGACTCTTGTAAACAGGATTGTAACCTCCCTAATTTCTGTTGAAGAAACTAAGACATATGAAAGCTGAGTGATGTAATATGTTCAGTGTGTTATTAGGAGTAAAATGTCTGAAGTTACTAAAGGGTATAAGACATCATTTATTTCCCAGTTCATTTAGATTTGGCGTATGGCCTGCAGGTCTGGAATGGTGAGTTACTCAAGGATGCATTCCTTTATCTGGTATTAGTGACATTTACCAGCTTCACAGTTGGTTACTTCCATGGCTACACAGAAGTCAGATTTCATCCCCCCACATTCTATTCCTAACATACTGTGCTTCCCCGAAAATAAGACCTAGCCGGACAATGAGCTCTAACGCGTCTTTTGGAGCAAAAATTAATATAAGACCTGATCTTATATAATATTATATAAGATCCGGTTAAGTTTTGCTCCAAAAGACGCATTAGAGTTGATTGTCTAGCTAGGTCTTATTTTCGCGGAAACATGGTAGTACCTAAAACAGAGTTAAACATGTTTGAGACATGGGTCTATTTATTTGAGCAACGGCCAATAGAGTGAAATTCATTTTTTAAAAAGCTCTGTAACATTATCCACTTGATATTCCACAGAAAGAAGAACACAGACATCAACTAGAAGGACAATCAAAGTTTAAGACAGGTTCCTTTACTCCACTTAAGAAGGAAGAGACATTCTCACTTCATTTTAGAAAATTTCCAATTAATATGGTGAAGGTAAAAATTTACAGCTAAAATGAGAAAATGCTATCGTCTTAAAAAACATTTTTCTGTTTAACACTTAGTGTAAAATCTCCAAATGCAAAGAATTTCGGACCACAGATTTTGCACCTACAGTGCTCAAATCAGTTTGATACACCTGTCACCCAGTAAAAGCTTGAAGTCAAGTTAATGGTCCAGATCAGAAGTTGTAGTTCAGTCCTTAAATCACTGGCAGTGAGAAGTGATTTGTATTTGCTTCCAAAACACCCTACTGATACCATAAAAGGTTTACAGTGAATCTTGAGAGTTTACTGGCGTCCACCCCAATTCCACCCTGATTATTACTGGCAGATATCCCATACTCTATTCGCTGTACCCATGACACCTCTCTATCTCTAAATCCTTTCACAGCACTTTATCATAACCAAAATGTTATGCAAAAGTACTTCATAAACTGTACATTAAATATGCAATAATTCATAAAAAGTAATCTCGTGCTAGGGCACTACTGTTTTCTATCGTGCATTATAATTTTGACAAAATGCACTGTGAATAAAGCATGTACCCTAGATTATGGTTTCCTAGGTTTAATTTTACGCTCCATGAAGTACTTTGTGACTCTGGTAGAAACAATGTCTCTAAATTTTGGTTTCTTTATCCTCATCTATTACTATCCTAACTCTCAGGAATACTGATAATAAATACTCTCAAGAATAGTGATAAAATAATAAAACATACGCCATATTTCATTTTGGCACAAATAAGTGGGAAACATGTCTCTGCTGAAGCCCTCTGTTCTCTTGTTTTAATGGCTCTGACTGCTTCCTAGACCTAGTGAAGAGCTGCTGTCCATCTCTCTTCACCATCATCTAATTCCTTTTGGCTGTCTCCTATATTTATCTTTAATTTTGGTAAGACATTATTTACTCCTTCTTGATTTACTCCAACATTTTGGTGGAATGCATTTTCCAGCAGTTTTGAAGAAAGCATATACAGATGGCAAATTACTTTGGAATTTTCCATGTGTTTTAATATATTTTTTCTGCCCTGGAGAGCTAAACTAGTCCTAGCATTTTAGGGTTGAATTTGTTATGAAAGGCAGTGCACCATTGTCTTCCTCTGACAATCTGATACAATTCTGATTTGAGATCATATATATGTGATTTCCCCCTTTCTGCACAATTTTAGGATCCCTGGTCTTCTGAAACTTCATAGGGATGTATGTAAGCATATACCACTTTATGTGCTAGGCATCTGATAGTCCTTTGGTAATCCTTCAGTTAAAGAAAAGTTTTCGTTTGACGTCTGTTTTTTTTTTCTCACTGTTCTCTCTTCTATTAGAAAAATCTTGAAATACTGAATTAATTTTCCAATAATTTTGCTGTTTCCTATTACTTTCCATATGTAATTTTGTTCTATTCTCTGAGGTATCTCCTACACTTTATCATTCAACTCTCTTGTTATAAAATTTCCACATCTTTTTTGATTTCTAGTACATCTTTTTTGTTGTTACTTAAAGAAAAAAATCAGATTTTTTTCTTAATTGTAGTATCTTCTCATAATTATGTTTCTGAGGATGTTTCTTTATTTAGTTTGTCCTGGTCTGCATGTTTTAGTGGAAGGCTTTTATTATAGGTTTGGTATTCTATAACTCTACATATTTAAAATAGCACTAAAAATTATATTGGAAGTTTTGTATATGTGGGCAGGGCTTGTTGACTGGTGGATTGATTCACTACAGAGTAACTTGGGGACATGGTCATTTGTTAGAGGATCCCAAGTACATTTCTCCTTCTAGGGACATTCCATCTCTCCAGAGAATAAGTCTCTGATCTGTCTAAACTAATCCTTGTCAGCATTCTGGGAACTGGCCACGGATGGGCCTGAGGTTGAAACTATACATTTCCTCCCTCCTGTTCTCTGCTGTGCTGTTGATTCCAGGTCTCAAGACTCTTAATTATATAACTCCAAAGAATACCCCTCAAATGCACTGTTACCCTTGGTCATGTGTTGGTAAAACTTGTAAAAGTAAAGATATCTAAGCCACAATCATGAAGACTGCCGTCGTTTCTTTAGACTAATTTTTCCTCCATTATACTTCCTCTTGCGCTGGGCAACATTAGAGTGGGTGTGGACACTTTGAAATATAACTAAGAGTAAACTAAATTAGGGATATATTTAGTTTGGTTTACTGTGATATATTTCTGATTTGAAGTCACCTTTAGGTATTGAGAAGGATTTTCTCCGTGATCAAATTCTAGCCAGGTTCCTCTGTGCCCTTTCTTGACAATGCCTCAACCTTGGCTTATAAAGACTTGAACCAAACTTTAACATAATTTATAACAGTTCAAGGCCACATCCCTAGGATGACCCCAGCCCCTCTTAAAGTGCCTGCCTGGGAAAAATCAAGCCTGCCAAGAGATTTACTATTTGTTCCAGCCAATACCTGAAAACAGGGTTCTCCTAGTCTCTGTGGGAGGATAGTAGCCCAACTTCACTAAGTGCCAGTTAGCAAACCCACATGGGTTTCCCATGGAACAAATGCCCTCTTCGAACGTTTGTAATTTTTCACTTCCCTGCATTTTCTGAGCCTCTAGTCACCTCCCTCTCTGCTCCTTTATTTTCCCTTTAAAATGCCCAGCCACCTCTGTACAAATTGAAGTTGAGTTCAATTCATGCTAACTCTTCCTTATTGCAACAGTATATTACTGATTAAAACCTGTACTTACCACTTTAACTAGTATCTTGCTTTGTTTATCTCTGACAGTAAAGTTTTGGTAGCTCTAGGAATGACTTCCTGGGATATCTCCCTCACCTCTTATACAGTAGCAGAGATTGTGATACAATATGAATGTGTTCAAGCACCAGAAGTTTATGGGCAGAAGAAACACAGTTGACATGTACACAGACAAATATCAGACTGAAAAATTCTTTCAAATTCTTTCAAATAAACATGTAAAATTGTAGGCAAAGAATTTAGTTCTCAGTGATGCATAACCGTAAGAGAAATGCTTTCTTTCCAGAAATATACTTGATAATGCTACATTAACAGGTGTAAGTACACCACTAACTTTTTTTTTTTTTTTTTACTTTTTGACAGGAATTCCATAAACTAGCATTTCTGTGTTTATAGGAAACAAACCTGTAGCACTACAAGAAGCAGAGGCTACAACTGTGTTAAGTTACCATGTTTTGCTGAAAATAAGACCTAGCCGGACCATCACTCTAATGCGTCTTTTGGAGCAAAAATTAGTGTAAGACCCGGTCTTATTTTACAATATAAAACTGGGTCTTATATAACATAACGTAACGTAATGTAAGTAACATAACACAATATAATACCGAGTATAATATATTATCATACCGGATCTTGTATTAATTTTTGCTCCAAAAGATGCATTAGAGCTGATGGTCCCGCTAGGTCTTATTTTCAGGGAAACACGGTATATGTTTTATTCAGTCTTACTATCAATAATATAAAACAAATTTCAACTAACCCAGCCAATAGAAAAATTATCTATTTTCTCTACAGAAAATAGCATAATTATTGTCATATGAAGAGTGATCAACGAGTATAAAGCAAAAAGGAAGGAAAACACAGAGATATGTCAGACATTTATTAAGCAAAAAGATGTTATTTTTCTGTTTTACAATTCATTGTGATCTCTTTGCTCATTCGCAATATTCTTTTAATGACCAATTTTGTATTGTGTTTTATATCATCTTCTTAAAAAGGGCTGTCCCCCCGCCCCAACACACACACCGACACATATTGCATAAGGTTTGGGCCACAAAATCTGTATCTGCTGCTATCTTTCAGTCTTCTTCTGGGTGGCAGAGGAGCAGACTCTTGGATAGCAGGGTGGGAGCACAGATCTGTAAGGGTGGGAGAAACGAAACTATTCCTTATGCAGACATTCAACTGATTCTTCTCTAGTTTTCTGCCTCATTTTCCATTCACTTTTAATTCCTGAGACTCTTTGGTGCTCTGCATCAAGAACTGGCTTGCTTCTTACTTTTGCAGGAGGGTTTGCTATATTAAGTGAGTTACTACTGATGTAACTGCTTTCTACCTTCCAAATATTTGCTGGCATTTCTTGTCCGTTAGTGCTATTCTTGCATTCTTTTTCTTAGAATTATACTTTTTTTCATTTCTTGTCACTTCAATGATGTTTCAGAAGGGAGTAGAGATATACATAGGTGAATAATTTGTCATTCTTAATTAGAAAGGTTTCAAATATTAGAGAGTCTGGTTCAAAAGGGGTGGGAGTGAAGTTAGGTGATATGTGTGGTAGGCTTGAAGCCTCACCCCCTTTTTCTAGCTCTTGGTCTGCAAAGTGGCCAAAATATTTGCTCAGAAAGCAGCATAACAGTGACATACTGTATAATAACAATGACACACTGGAAAGAACATTAACCTGGGAGACAGCATGGTCCTGGTTTGAATTTCAGTTCAATTACTTGAGTTGTATAGCTTGGGGCAACTCATCTTTCTGCATCTCTGTTCTCAATCATAAAATAGGGTTGATATTACTTAATTCCTGCGAGTGTTATGAGGTATAAATAAGACTATTCCAGCACATAGTAGGAACAAACCCAAGGTTTTACAAACTTACAGATATACAAAACACATGAAATATTTTAGCATTTCAATTGGAAAAAAAATAAAAAAAGCATAAGCCTTAGGAGCCCCTTAGTCTTCCTTCTTATCTTAAACACACTTGGAATATAGGCTCATTTTCTATTTTGCACTTGGTACATTGCTCTTTAAAAAGAGATTGTCTTTTAAAAAGCATTCTTTTCTACCTTTTAAAATCCAAATATTTGTACTATTTTTCAGCAATAAAAAGTAATGAGCTATAGAATTATGAGCAGGGATGGAGGAAAAGGTTTGAAAAGGCTACATACTCTATGATTCTACCTATATAACATTATGGAAAAGGCAAAATTATGAAGACAGTAAAAAGATCACTGGTTACCAGGATTCGAGGGGTCTAGGGAGGGGGGAAGAGGAATGAATAGTTCAAACACAGGACATTTTTAGGGTGGTTAAACTGTTCTGTGTAATACTGTAGGGGTGAATACATGATGTTATTATGCATTTGTCAAAACCTACAGAACTGTTTAACATAAAGAGTGAACCTTAATGCAAACTAGGGACCTTAGTTAATAATAGTATATCAATATTGGTTTGACAAATGTAACAAATTAAAGCAAGATGTTAAATATAGGGTAAATTATGAGCAGGGAAGAGGAAAATATGGGAACACTCTGTACTACTATACGCATACGCTCAATTTTTCTGTAAACTTAAAACTGTCTCCAACAAAATAAAGTCTATTAATTAAAGAAACAAAAAACAGGAACAGGAGTGACATCAAGAGAAATGGCAGAATAAATAGCTCCAAGGGCACTTCTTTTTCTTTCTTAAAGAACTAATGAGATAGGAATGGCGGCAGCAGGGCGCACTTTCTGAGTTCTCCTCCAGATCTTGTTGCAAACGGGAACTATAACCCATCGAGGAAATTTTCGCTCACCACACAATATAGTGGAGAGATTCGTGGATTGCTTGAAGCTAAGAAATTCTTGGGGGTAAGCTAACTGGACGGAGCAAGGAGAGGAGGAGGAGAAACGGCGTGGGAGCGCCCGGCCGGCAGCGGCGGGAGAGCCCAGCCCCCAGCGGAGCCTCAGCTGGCGGGGGCGAGGACCGAAAACCACGGAGCCGGGCAGGCGCGGGATCCCAGGCAGAGCGGAGAGCGCAGAGACCGGGGGTAGGCCCTTTCCCTGCGTCCCACGGCTGATTTCTCCCGCCGGGAAGGCGGCGCGCCCTGCGGCGGACGGGGGGCGCAGTCTCCATACCTGGGCCCCTCCCCCCCCCGCTCTCCCAATCCTACCCCGCCCTTCCAGAGACTGGGACTGGAAACCGCGGTGCAGCCCCGCGGTGCCGGGCGCGCACAGGGGCCCAGGCAGAGCGGAGAGCGCAGAGACCGGGAGGCGGCTCTTGGCTCTTTCCCTGCGTCCCGCGGCTGATTTCTCCAGCCGGGAAGGCGGCGCGCCCTGCGGCGGTCGGGGGCGCAGTCTCCATACCTGGGCCCCTCCCCCCAGCCCTGCTCTCCCAATCCTACCCCGCCCTTCCAGAGACTTAAACCGGCCCCTGAACCAAGAAGTGGTATCAAAAGCTCACGCTTTGGGAAGCCTGACGGGCAGCCCTGACCCAGGCAGTCTGGGCAGTGTGCGTGATTTTGGCTGCGCTAGGAGAGAAGAGACGCCTCCACCCCCAGCCACCACCTTTTCGGGCCTGCGGGAAGAGGGCGACACACGGCTGGGCTGGGAGAGTGAAGACCCCTCCATCTCCAGCCCCCACCCTTCCTGGCTTGCCTAGGGTGGGGTGGGTGCAGCGGCCGAGACACACCCGGAGATCAGCAGTGAGGCAGGCGCAGCTCTGGGCTTTCAGCAGATCAGAAATCTCCTGCCCGCACTCACACACACACACTGAAGAGGTGCCTTAAGACTCAAGAGTTTTGGTCACATATCTGGTGGTGCCACTCTCAGTGTGCATTTGTGCAGGCAAGGGCAGAAACTGCACTGATATTGTAAAAACTATCATCCAGACCCCTCAGGCCCACGCTTTTAAGTCTGCAGTCCCAAAGTCTCTCTGGGCACCAGGTGACCGGCTCTGCCTGCGCAATAAGCAGGGGGCTCCTTGGTACAGCAGAGAACAACCTGGACATTGCTTGGTGGGCTTAGGCCGAGACTGTCGCTGCTTTTTGTATTGCTTTGTTTTGTCTTGTTTTGCTTTGTCTTTATATCTTTGATATCTTTGCCTCTGTCGAGTGGGGTTATCAGGTGGTTTTTGCATGTGAACGTATTTGATATTTTTCTTTGCTGTTGTTGTGGTTGTTGTGCTTGGTGATTTGCTTTGTTCTGAAACTGCCCTGCCGGGGCCCAGCTTGTGAGGCACGGTCAGCAGATCAGAAATCTCCCGCCCGCACCCATACACACACACTGAAGGAGTGCCCTAGGACTCACGAGCTCTGGACAAAGGACTGGTGGTGCTCCTCTCGGTGTGCATACGTGCGGACAAGGGCAGAAGCTGCACTGACTTTGTGGAGACTATCATCCAGACCCCTCAGGCCCACGCTTTTAAGTCTGCAGTCCCAAAGTCTCTCTGAGCACCAGGTGACCGGCTCTGCCTGCGCAATAAGCAGGGGGCTCTTTGGTACAGCAGAGGACAACCTGGTCATTGCTTGATGGGCTCAGGCCGAGACGGTCGCTGCTTTTTGTTTTGCTTTGTTTTGCTTTGCTTGGTTTTGTTTTGCTTTATCTTGTATCTTTGATATCTTTGCCTGTGTCGAGCGGGGGTTATCGGCTGTGTTTTTTTTTTTTTTTTTTTTTTCTTTTTTTCTTTTTTCTTCTTTGCTGTTGTCGTTGCTGCTGTGCTTGGTGATTTGCCTTGTTCTGGGACTTCCCTGCCGGGGCCCAGCTTGGGTGGCACGGGACTCGGCATATCTGGGGGCCAACTCCAGACCAAATCGGAGTGCAGCCGGGGTTGACCTGCAGGTCACATACCTAGAGGGGGTTCTTGGCAGGCTCTGGAGCCCATAGAGGCCAAACCACATTGGGGTGGTCAACCCTCACGCAGCAGAGTGCCCTGCGGGGGGCAGAGCCAAGTCTCACGGCAGGTCAGCCCAGGAGTTGACCCCACCTGCTCATTAGCGGGAAGCAATTAAAGATCTTCTTGAACGGGACAGTGTACACAACACAAGACTCACCTTTGGAGCACACGCAGAGGAGGACGACGTGGTGCGAGTCAAATATAAAGGACACATACTACACAAGATAACCTAGCAAGAACTAAGAACTCTAGGGGATCTACCTAATATATCAAAATAAACACAGTCAGCCAGAATGGGGAAACAAAGATACACGTCCCAAATAAAAGAACAGAAGAAGCTTCCACAACTGGAACCAAATGAAGCAGACGTAACCAACCTCTCAGAGACAGAGTTCAGAACACTGGTGATAAGAATGTTTAAGGAGCTTAGAGAAGACATAAAGAAGGATGTAGAAATCATAACAAACGAGCTTAGAGAAAACATAAAGAAGGATGTAGAAATCATAACGAAAAACCAGTTGGAACTAAAGAACACAATTACCGAAATTAAGAACTCACTTGAAGGAATTACCAGCAGGCTAGATGAAGCAGAGGATCGAATCAGCGACTTAGAAGACAAGGTAGCAGAGATCACCCAAACGGAACAACAAAAAGAAAAAAGAATAAAAAACAATGAAGATGGCCTAAGAGACCTCTGGGATAACATCAAGCGCAACAACATGCGCATCATAGGAATACCAGAAGGTGAAGAGAGCAAGCAAGGGATTGAGAACATATTTGAAGTAATAATGTCTGAAAACTTCCCCAACCTGATGAAGGAAACCAACATACAAGTCCAGGAAGTGCAGAGAGTTCCAACCAGGATTAACCCAAATAGGTCCACACCAAGACACATTATAGTTAAAATGGCAAAGCTTAAAGACAAAGAGAGAATCCTAAAAGCAGCAAGAGAAAGACGGAGGGTTACATACAAGGGAACTCCCATAAGACTATCAAATGATTTTTCTACAGAAACATTGAAGGCCAGGAGGGAGTGGCAGGAGATACTTAAAGTGATGGAAAACAAAGGCCTACAACCTAGATTGCTTTATCCAGCAAGGCTATCATTTAAAGTTCATGGAGAGATAAAGAGCTTTCCAGAAAAAAATAAGCTAAAGGAATTTATTACCACCAAGCCAGCATTGCAAGAAATACTAAAAGGTCTTCTGTAAATAGAAGAAAGATCAAAACAACCTAACTACAAATTTAAAAATGGCAATATCTATGTACCTATCAATAATCACTTTAAATGTAAATGGATTAAATGCTCCAATCAAAAGACATAGGGTGGCTGACTGGATAAGACAGCAAGACCCTTGTATATGCTGTATACAAGAGACTCACCTCAGAACAAAAGACACACACAGGCTGAAAGTGAAGGGTTGGAGTAAGATATTTCATGCAAATGGAAACGAGAAAAAAGCTGGAGTTGCAATACTTATTTCTGACAAAATAGACTTTAAAATGAAGAACATACTAAAAGATAAAGATGGGCACTATATAATAATAAAGGGATCGATCCGACAAGAGGACATAACCCTAGTAAACATCTATGCACCCAACATAGGAGCACCTAAATATATAAAACAGGTACTGACTGACATAAAGGCAGAGATCAACAGTAACACTATTATAGTCGGGGACTTCAACACACCTCTGACCACAAGGGACAGGTCTTCCAGACAGAAAATCAATATGGAAACAACAGCCTTAAATGATACATTGGACCACTTGGATTTAATCGATATTTTCAGAACATTTCACCCCAATGCTGCAAAATACACCTTCTTCTCAAGCGCACATGGAACATTTTCCAAGATAGATCATATGTTAGGCCACAAAACAAGTCTTGATAAATTTAAGAAAATTGAAATCATACCAATTGTCTTCTCTGATCACAATGCTATGAAATTAGAAATGAACTACAGGAAAAAAACGGGAAGACACACCAATTCATGGAGGCTGAATAACTTATTACTAAATAATGAATGGGTCAAGCAGGAGATCAAGGAAGAAATCAAAAGATATTTCGAGATAAATGAAAATGAAAACACGACGACCCAAAATCTTTGGGATGCCGCGAAAGCAGTCCTAAGAGGGAAATTCATAGCTTTGCAGGCCTACCTAAAGAAACAAGAAACATCACTAATCAACAGTTTATCTTCACATTTAAGGGATCTGGAAAAAGAACAGCAAAATAAGCCCAAAGGGAACACAAGGAAGGAGATAATAAAGATCAGAGCAGAATTAAATGAAATAGAAACCAGAAAAACAATACAAAAGATCAATGAATCCAAGAGTTGGTTCTTAGAGAAGATAAACAAAATCGACAAACCATTAGCCAGACTCATTAAAAAAAGAGAGAGAGGACCCAAATTAATAAAATCAGAAACGAAAGAGGAGAAGTGACAACGGACACTGCAGAAATACAAAGAGTTTTAAGAAGTTACTATGAGCAACTATATGCCAACAAATTTGACAATTTGGAAGAAATGGACAATTTTCTAGAGGCGTACAACCTTCCAAGGCTAACTCAAGAAGAAACAGAAAACCTGAATAGACTGATTACCACCACGGAAATTGAATCAGTAATCAACAGTCTCCCAACAAACAAAAGCCCTGGACCAGATGGCTTTACAGGTGAATTTTACAAAGCGTTCAAAAAGAATTATCACCAATTCTCCTCAAGCTCTTCCAAAAAATCCAGAAGGAGGGAAGACTCCCAAACACTTTTTACGAAGCCACTATCACCCTGATACCAAAATTAGACAAAGACACCACAAAAAAAGAAAACTACAGGCCGATATCTTTAATGAACATAGATGCAAAAATCCTCAACAAAATATTAGCAAACAGAATTCAGCAATACATTAAAAAGATCATTCACCACGATCAAGTGGGATTCATTCCTGGTATGCAGGGGTGGTTCAACATCCGCAAATCTATTAATGTGATACACCACATTAACAAAATGAAAAATAAAAATCACATGATCATATCAATAGATGCAGAAAAAGCATTTGATAAAATCCAACAGCCATTTATGATAAAAACCCTTAAGAAAGTGGGAATAGAGGGATCTTATCTCAACATAATAAAGGCCATATATGACAAACCCACAGCTAACATCATACTCAATGGGGAAAAGCTAAAACCATTCCCCCTAAGATCAGGAACAAGGCAAGGATGCCCATTATCTCCGCTTCTATTCAACATAGTTCTGGAAGTTCTTGCCACAGCAATCAGACAAGAAAAAGAAATAAAAGGCATCCAGATTGGTAAGGAGGAAGTAAAGTTATCATTGTATGCAGATGATATGATACTATATATAGAGAACCCTAAAGACTCCACCAAGAAGCTATTAGAGCTGATAGATGAATTTAGTAAAGTGGCAGGATACAAAATTAATATTCAGAAATCAGTTGCATTTGTATATACCAATAATAAAACATCAGAAGGAGAAATTAAAAAAACAATCCCATTTACAATCGCTCCAAAGACTATAAAATACCTGGGAATAAATTTAACCAAAGAAGTAAAAGATCTATACTCAGAAAATTATAAGACACTGATGAAAGGAATGAAAGAAGATATAAATAGATGGAAACACATATCATGTTCATGGATAGGAAGAATTAATATAGTTAAAATGTCCATACTGCCTAAGGCAATATACATATTCAATGCAATTCCTATCAAACTGCCAACGTCGTTTTTCACAGAAATAGAACATATAATCCTAAAATTTATATGGGACCATAAAAGACCCCGAATAGCAAAGGCAATCTTGAGAAATAAGAACAAAGTGGGAGGTATAACAATACCTGACTTCAGATTATACTACAAGGCTACAGTAATCAAAACAGCATGGTACTGGCATAAAAACAGACACATAGATCAATGGAACAGAATAGAGAGTCCAGAAATAAATCCACGCCTATATGGCCATTTAATCTACGACAATGGAAGCAAGAATGTACGATGGAGTAATGACAGTCTATTCAATAAATGGTGCTGGGAAACCTGGACAGACACATGCAAAAAAATGAAGTTGGACCACCTCCTTACACCATATACAAAAATAAATTCAAAATGGCTTAAAGACTTAAATGTAAGGTCTGAAACCATAAAATACCTAGAAGAAAACATAGGAAGAAACTTCTCAGACATTACCCGGAGTAAGATTTTTACTGATATACACCCTCGCGCGAGGGAACTAAGGGAAAGAATAAACATGTGGGATTATATCAAACTAAAAAGTTTTTTCACAGCAAAGGAAACCATCAATAAAACAAGAAGGGATCCTACTGAATGGGAAAAGATATTTGCCAGTGATATATCTGATAAGGGATTAATATCACAAATCTATGGAAAACTTACTCAACCCAACTCCAAAAAAACAAACGATCCAATTAAAAAATGGGCAGAGGACTTGAAGAGACATTTTTCTGAAAAGGACATACAGATGGCAAACAGACATATGAAGAAATGCTCAACCTCACTAACCATCAGAGAAATGCAAATAAAAACCACAATGAGATACCACCTCACCCCAGTCAGAATGGCTATCATCAATAAATCAACAAACAACAAGTGCTGGCGCGGATGTGGAGAAAAGGGAACGCTTGTGCACTGTTGGTGGGATTGCAGACTGGTGCAGCCGCTATGGAAAACAGTATGGAGGTATCTCAAAATTCTGAAAATGGAACTACCTTATGATCCAGTAATTCCACTCCTAGGTATCTATCCGGAGAAATCCAGAACTTCAATTCAAAAATCTCTATGCACTCCTATGTTTATTGCAGCACTATACACAATAGCTAAGACATGGAAACAACCAAAATGCCCATCGGTAGATGACTGGATCAAGAAACTGTGGTACATTTATACAATGGAGTATTATGCAGCCATAAGGAAGAAAGAAATCTTACCATTTGCAACAACATGGATGGATCTAGAGAACATTATGTTAAGTGAAATAAGTCAGACAGAGAAAGATAAGTTCCATATGATCTCACTTATTTGCGGATTCTAAAGAAAAGAATAAGTGAATGAACTAATCAGAAACTGTTTGGGAGACAATGAGGAAAAACTGAGGGTTGCTAGATGGGCGGGGGGAGTGGGGGGTGGGGGGGAGGGTGAGGGGATTGGAGGGCAGTCGGTGACCACAGGATGGCCACGGGGTTTGAAAATTAATCTGGGGAACGTAATTTGGTGGTTACCAGAGCGTAAGGGGGTTGGGGGGTGGGGGATGAGGGTGAGGGGGATCAAATGTACGGTGATGGAAGGGGAGCTGACTCTGGGTGGTGAACACACAGTGTGATTTATGGATGATGTGATTCAGAATTGCACAACTGAAATCTATGTAATTCTACTAACAATTGTCACCCCAATAAATAAAAAAAAAAAAAAAAAAAAAACAATAGAAAATGAAAAAAAAAAAAAAAAAAAAAAAGAATGTTTCAAATCTAAAAAAGAAATTTAGCCAAGGTCTTCTGGAACAATAAACCTTTGAATAAACTGAAAAAAAAAAAAAAAAAAAGAACTAATGAAAGACGTTAAAAACCTGAAATCTGTAATCATATCATCCCTGTATTATACTTGATTTAACTCTTGACTGGGATAACAAATAATGGTTTTTCATCCACATGCAAAACAAACTCCATTGTCAAAAAAGCACTATCTATGAAAAAAACAATCCTCTTGCATTTTACTGAACATAAAGTGGAAATGGATTTGGAAAAATGAAAGTATTAGTAATTTTATCCTAAATCTGTAATCACATAACAAGAGGAGCCATTGAAGCCATTTTGGAATATCTTAGTTTACACAGGACGTTTAACATATTGGGCAATTTGACTGAAACATTTCCTTTCCCATCTAAAACTCTCATCTGTAGTTAACAATAGTACGATATTGTTTCATACTACCATTGGAAATAATAAGGTGATGGCTGTTTTTGTGAGTCAGTTAGGGAATAAGCGGCCAAGAGAACTCTTAAAGATAGGAAATAAATGATTTTGTATATCCAAACCACAACCATAAAACATGACTTGCTTAAATAAGAGAAGATAAGTTGTAGAGATAGTTTTATATTTAAAACGAGTTAAATTTGTTTTTTAAAAGTCAAGTTTATTTGCTGTTCACTGATAGAGGACTCACACATGTATTAAAAGAAATGGCCGGTATTTCACTTGAGGGTTTTATCTAACATCAGGTATTGTTATTTTTGTAGTTAAAAATGAGCTTCCCAGGAAATCAGAACTGAACTGATGAAGCTACTAGACTGAACCATTTGAAACTGCTCCTGTGGAACTGTTTTGACCTACGAAAAACTACTTTTGTAAACAAATAATACGTTCTCCTGTATAGTAAAAAGTACTGGATTTGGACTCAAATGTCCGTTACTAACTTATATAATGATAAGCATTCAAAAACACCACTGTGTCTCAGTTATTTCAAGAGCAAAATTGAGATCAAGAGCAAAATTGAGATAAGAAAATCTACTTAACATAGTTGTGATATTTATTCAAGATAAAAAATATAATAACCTTTGTAAACTCCAAAAGTGATTCAGAGTTGTTATAACTAGAGATTACCTACATTTGTCCATTTATTGGGGTTTAGCCTTACGGACACTGTTATTAATTTAGATAATACTTTTTGGATGAATTGTCCTTGTTATATGTTCCTTTTCACATTCTTAGTTCAATTCATGCTTTAAACATCATAAAGATCACACACACAAAAAAATCTCCTTGTGCTTCCAGCAGGGAGAGTGAAAAAGCCATTTTAAAATATGCCCAAATAATTCTGTTCTCCTTAACAAGGCCTGCCCTCAAGGGAAACTATTTTACCAGAGCCTAAGTGACCTGGGGACCGGAAATACTTAATTCCAGACTCCTCTAGCCTTCCTGTCTCACAGGCACTAACAAGCACTTGTGAAGGTTACAACCCAGGTACACAGGGTTGATAAAAGACTGAGACCTAATCATAGGACAATAGAACATTTTCCCTTCCGTACACTGTACCTACACATCAATAGGGCTCCCGTATAACAGTGGAATACAACTGAAAGAAATGCATGTCTCTGACCTTATTTAAGAAGGAATCTCTAGGGAAACCCAAAGATAACAGGGGAGACAATAAGAAGGCTATTAGAGGAAATTTTAGTCTCTGAATAATCTTCAAATTATATTTATCATTTCGTCACTCAAAATCTCTCAGCTTCTCTATCTAGGTACCCATAAATACCTTAAGCACACACATATAAAACTTCACTCACTATCTTTCCTAGTACCATGTCAACTCACCTGTTCCTTAACTTGCTCCCAATCCCTACCTAACATCCCACTGGATTCCAAATACTATTGATTCTACAGGGGAATTCTGAGAGGGAAGTTGAATTTCCTCACTGAAAAAGTTAAAGAAGCCAGTCAAGTAACTTACTAGAAACAGGAGGTAATACCACATATAATTAAGATAACCAGGTTACAAGTGTCAGCCACAATTACAGGATACTATTGAATCACCTTCAAATAATAATGCATGAATGCTCTGGGCCAGTACAAAAAATGATACACCAGCAATAAGATGAATTATTAACTATACACATACATACACATACACTTATTATACACACATTCCTAGTAGGAAGTCAATAAATATTTGTTGAATATGTGAATGGATCTATTTTAAAAACACAATCTTGGTTATGTAGTCTAAAGGGGAAAGGGTACTACAGTATGTTACTGGCTCCTACTTTAATTCATTCAGCCTTTCAAATCCATGATATGTGCATGACATTACTGGCACATTTTGCTAAGCACCTATCATCTCTGCTCTTTAATGTCTCTCACAATGAAGTGAGAAATAAATAGGAAATGCAATAAGCCTTACGATATATGGATACAGTTTTCTATTCTTAACATAATGGTCTTCATCATTTAGCAGCTGAGTCTGTAGATACTATGATGCAAAGCAGCTGCTGTTGATAACCACACACAGCGCACTTCGGAAAACAGAAAAATGCAGCAGCTTGGAAGGTTTAGCACCAGGTCAGTAGCAGCCATCGTTTCTTTTTTTTCTTTTACACTTAATGGTGAGTCAGAAACAAAGCAGGAGTCTGATTTATTTATTTATTTATTTATTTTTTGGCAACTAGAACCTTGTGATCAAGTTCAGTAAGGATTTTTATTATGACTGATAAAAGTTTGTATTGAAGGACTGAAATAGTTTGAAGTTTTCAAAGTAATTAAATGCAATTTTTTGGTAATAAAACTCTAGTTATTTGCTTTATGTTACATAATATTTACTAACTAGCCTATAAATACACAGACATATTATTCATCTTCTTTTTCTCTAGTCTGTTCTATGAGTTTGTTTTTTATTGATTTGACTCAGCATACTCGCTGCACACTTAGAGGGGACACGTCGTAAGAAGTGTTATTTTTCATTCTGTTGAAGATCACTATTTAAGATAGGCAGTACATCAGATTATTTTCATTTTTCTATCAACGTATAGGGCTAGGTAGAGGAGGAAGAAGAAGAAATGGTACCCATGAGTATTATACATTATTAAAATACAAACTGAATATCAAAAATATATGTTAAATGTCACTTTTAAGTATATTTTGGTTTTTATATTGTCAACTTGCACTATACATCAGCAATATGTGTCGGGGAATTTTAAACATTCTGACTTTTCAAGGATTTTGAGGTTGATTATTTTAATATACTTCAAAAGTGAAACATTGTTTGTATATTTTAGGTGTTTTACAAACCTAAGACAAATACAAACACTCAACAAACATAAAATAAACAAATCCCATCATTAGTATCTTGAAATACCAATGCTTAATAACTGATCTATAATAACGATAGATAATTTTCTGAGTGCTCAAAAAAATTCGGAAAGCACAAACTCTTGTCAATCATGAAGCAAGCAGCTGTCCTATAGAGAAGAGCCTTACTATCAGATTCCAGAAACCTTGGGACCAGGTTTAGGATGTATCAGTACTCTAATCTACTGTCAATTTTCAAGGTAATTCTGATCAATCCTGACCTTACTTTTCATTACCCTTTTCAGTTCATACAAATTCTTTCCTTTAACTTTATAAACTATTTACACATTGCAAAATTAGTGGTATGCTTAAGATCAACAACTAGATCGGTGTTGTGAGAATTCTACCAGCTTCTTAGAATTATCTCACAACTTGAGTCTTTACCATTCTACTGGCTTCGTGTTTTCCATGAACATTTACTTTCGGAGCGGAAGTCATGTATTCTCACATCTGTTTTTAAAGTTTCCATAAGATATGCAGTATCCCTGTCCCTTACCCCAAACAAGGCTGACATAAACTAACAAGATTTTGAAAATAGATTTTCACAGCTTTTACTTCAGTGGCTACACAATCATGGCAATAAAAACAAATGAACTATTCTCTTACCTATCCTTAACCAATTTTGAAACAACTATTAGTTATTTAATATTGCATCTAAATTTTAATGTTAACATAATTTTATGGGATTGGTGAGGGAAAGGAAGACCATGGCTAAAATCTCCATATTTAATTTCCACAATGACCGTCCTTTTGCAATTCCATGAAGATACACTTAGACATAGATATGCATTAACATTCTATAGGTGCAAGCTGAAAATGTGAATAATTGACGGATTCTCGGCTTCAGGAAAAATGGTGTCAAATCTCACAGGGCTGAAAATAAAAACCTTCATGGAACAACTGTGTACTCCTGCTGCTCTACTCTTTCACCAAATCAGCTCTCCACTCTACATCTGGCTAAAGGCAGAAAAAAGGAATCATGGGCAAGTACTGGGGCCACTTATATTAAGAATCCTTTGCTTTGCCCATGAGAGAGCTCCTTGAAAGGAATGAACAGAGACCAGAATGCTCAACAAATATCAATATATCATTTGTATTTTGGAACTTGAGGCTATTTTCAGTGATACTTTTCATTCTCTCAAAAACATTGAAAAGACAAAAAAATATCTCTACAAATCTATTTTTTAAAGTATCACTAATGTGGATGAAAGATCCTACATGATTACTCTCTGTCTACCTCTCCATTCTCTTTTCTAGCCATGTTCCCCTTTGCTCTAAGTACTCCGCTCCAGTTCCTTGAGTTGTTTGGCGGTTTTAAACATTTTCTTCCCTCTGTTTAGAAGAGTCTCCCCTTTTTCCACTCCCCAGTGTCACTTAATTAACTTTTGCTATTACATCACTTACTTAGGGAGGTTATCTAATTCCCCCAGACTCAGTGGCGACCCAGTTATAAAGTCCTATTGCTTTATGTGGCACTCATTAACATTACAACTAGTTATTTAAAAAGGGGTCGCAAATTATAGCCTACTGGCTATAATCAATTATACTTGGCTCAAGTTTTACAGTTTTCAAAAATCAGGGCCACTGTTTACAATTGGGAGATGATAATATATATTATGGTAACCCTATTTCATTTATATTTATCCCTAAATGATAGAAAGAAACTGTTCATTGAAAACTCAGGTCACTTCTCACCACCCTTTTCTCCTTTGCCACCCCAGGGATTATCAATGTACCTTAAAAATCGATGGAATTTTATAAATTGAATTGAATTTCTTCCTCATTCTCTCATCAATTTCCAATTCCAATAATGAGGGATGGCTTTAAAGAGTTTGCCCATTTTAGTACTTTGCTCTGTTTCTTAGTTTTTATACTTTGCCCCATCTTCCTTCAGTCCTAACATATTTGTATATTTTTTTTGGGGAAAAAAATGACCTGTATTTCTTATTACAGATCTTAGGCAATGTGGCACATAACTGAGTTGCTCAAAAAATGTACTGCTTTCATAAAATATTCCATGCTATGCTAAATAATGAGAAAGACTACATTACAAAAGTGCAGCCAGAACAGATAAGTATATTTTCCTAGCAACTTATGGCACTAAGACAATATTTTTGATGAACCTGTGAAGTGTCACATACTAGTGAGATGCTACCAGTATGTTTCATGTATATTGAAAATGAATCCTATTGTAACATATGCAGGTGATACTGAAATAAAACCTTCCAAAACTTTACTTAAAACTTTTAATTTTAATTAAGCATCTGTAATGAAACATACATCACACTAATATACATTAAACTAAGATTTTTCAGCCAAATGCTAATGTCCTACTGCAAAGAGGATTTGAAACTTTTCATATGTTGGAGTCCCTTCAGTATACTCAGGATTTCCTTCTAACATAGTTTATATATAAATATTTCTTTCTCTTAATGTTAAGTAACTATTTTAATCTATAATAATAAATTAAGTGTTCTTCCACACAGATTTCCCACTTTCTTTCTATAGGTTCTCTAAGAAAAGCTTCCCTCCTGCTTTTAAATATCCTTGTCTTTGAAGACACTCAGGGATACAAAGATAAGCATTCTAAGAATTTATTTCAAGCATATATAAGAACATAAATATTTAATTAATTTTCAACTGTACAAAGGAAAGGCACCAACAAAACAAAAAAGCACTTAAACATTTCAAATGCTATTACAAATCCACTCTAAAATTATTACCATTTTGGTTTTACTCAGATTATCATACTCATCTTTAAAACTGCTTGGATGTAGGCTCAAAAAATAAAAATAAAGAATTAGCCACGTGGACACTATAGCAGTAATATCAGAGACAGCAAGCTGATGGCTCACAGACCTCATCCTGCAATTAGACTTAACGGGTGGTAACCTTGGAAAAACGTTCCCTTAACACCAGTGGCCAACATCCAGTATTGGCTGGTGCTATGAAAAACTCAATATTTTTTCCAAAATACCCTGCCACTATTTTTAGATTGAGAAATGCCAAGTGTACTGCTCTCAGAGTTACTTCCTCTAGCACTAAAATGACACACATACCAATACATGTCAAGAAGTTTTAGCAAAAATTTCTAGCACTACTTCTACTTCCTTGGAATGTAACATCACACTATATCATCTACTACAAGGGAACAGATGTTGGGAACAATTTTTGGCAAAAAATAATGCCTTTCTGTGTATTCTCTCTTCAAGAATTAAAGGGTTAGCATAAAATGAAGAAAAGGAGGAAGAAAGGAGAGGGAACTTATAAAGATTGAATGTTACACATTCTTTACATACTTAAAATATTAAACACTACAGGTACTTTGAAAAAATAGTTATGAATACTTGGTACCAGGTTTTGTGTCAGGTGCATTATGTATATTATCTGTAGTGCTCACCATAACACTAAAGCAGCTATTATCTCCATTTTACTGAAACTTTCATAATGTATAAGATTCTCTTTCCAGTGAGACTAAAAACTTGTCCAAGTTTACACTGCTACTCTGTGCCAGAACTGGGATGTGAATTCCCGTCTATCTCACTCTACAGGCGACTCTTTTAGCAGCACGACGACACTGACCGTTTCCCCATTCACGCAATGAAAAGAGAGATTCTTCTTAGTCATAATCTACTCTTACCATTGAAGGCTTACTTGACTTCTTAGGTAATTCCTCAATCGCTTTTGCTAACAAGGCAATCTATATGATTGATACCCATTTCTATAATTTATAGAAAAAGCCAAATGGGGTGATTGCCGCATTTATGCTACCAACAGGAAAGCATGTCACGACAGAATGGAAAAGGTGAGGAAGCATAAAATAATGAGGATGATGATAGCATTAACACTAATAATCACTTACATAGCATTTGGTCTCTGCCAGGCACTGCTCTAAGTTATTTAGATATATTGGTTTATTTAACACAACACCCTACAAGGTTGTACTATTATCATTCTCCTATAATCAGAGTTAAGGAAACAGACACAAAGATGTCGAGTTATATGCCTAAGGTCACACAGCTGCAAGTGACAGTACCAGGATCTGAAACTCAGGTGATCTGGCTCCTCATTCCATGTTCTTAACCATTCGGCTACTGGGTCTCTCTATGTAGAAAGAAACACCTAGAAAGGGCACCTTTTCAAAAAGCAAGTCTATTCTGTTTACAAGGTTACCAACGGTGGTCTCCATCATATTACTGTCAATAGATGTTTTGAACAGTGAATTTGCCAATCTACTTCAGCAAAGAATTTAGTTAAATTTGTCCTGATTGCTTACTGATGTTTTTAAACTCAGTGTTAAGTGGGGATTTCAGTAAAGTAGAGCATATTCATTGAATTCAAAATTGATGTCTAATCCTAACCTATCTTTATCTACAAAGACTGAAGAACTAAAGTGAAATATAGACTTAACCTATCAATTTTTTTTTTGTAGACTTAAAACATCAGCTTTTTTCTTCCAATTTATGTCCCAAGAATATGTCACATAATGCTTTGCCTAGAAAAGGCACATTTAGTAAGTATGTTTGCATGTGTATTAATCTGGATTCACTTTTTAGGATTTCCCATGACCACTTCCCAGTTCCTTGGGCATCAAGCACGGTTAGGAGACTCAACATAATGAAAAAAGACATCTCTTTAAATCTATTTAGGAAAGACAACCCAAATAAGTGCACTTTGATTGAAAAAAACCAACAGATGTATTTAAGGGCAAAGTTTGCATTAAAAACCTTTTTTTTGTTGTTTTTTTGTTTTGTTTTGTTTTGTTTTTTAAAGTCACATTTTTCTTATAAACTTTTACCTTCCCCAACAGGAATCGTATGTAGTGATCAAGTAAGTGAGGAGCCAGAATAATGGCACTGAGCATCAAGGCAATTCACATCAATAGAAGGCATCCTACTGTCAAAAGTACATAGACTTTACCTTTTCAATGAATAAGTCCTCAAAAACATATATTCTTATTTCTGATTTGATAATGATTTATTTTAATAAACAAGCAGAGTTATCACTAATCTGTCTATACAATATGAAAACAGATTCCCTCACCAATGTTTAATTGGAGTATTTATGTACAAAATTGAAAAGGCATTAAATCTGTTTGACTTGAAAATGCACAATCAGAATTCTTTATATATATATTTTTAGAACTGACCAGAAAAATTCTTTTAATGCTAATAAATCATTCTCTGTTTACTTTGACAAGTTGGAAATAACAGGAAAACATGTGCAGGGAACAGACAGTATTCTTAGTTTAGAAAACTAACTTCTTTGTTACTGTTCAACACCAAAAGGAAAAAAAAAAAGAACTTGATTTTCATAAAGAATCTCCCAGAAAAAAGTAACATGAGAACTAAACTACTATTTGTTCATACAAACATAATTTAATTTAATTTAAATTTGATAAGATAGAAAGCTGACAGTGGTACTTTTAATTTGGGGGAAGCGGGAAGAAGAAGTTTTAAATAAATCTAAACATTTTTGTTACTTCCCCAGAAAGGATGATTTTTAACAACAGAGAATGATGGCGTACCAGATGGAGATAATCCACTAAAAATAAAAATTGGGGTAGGCAGCAGGTTTATCATTCCTCTTGAGAGTGCTTAATAAATATATAATCTTAATGTACCTTTCTTTTGTTCTTTGGCTTTTAGGCAAATTTATCTTTAGATGATTTTAGTGTGTTTATTATCAGCAGTCACTTGTGCCTGCCTGAAAATATACAGAACAGCAGTGAACTCAACAAAAGGGTTGGAACCAATGAAATTCTCTTTGAAGAAAATACAATTCTTCTACCTGAAAAACACTTTGGTTTCTGTAAAATGTAGTTTAGTTTTTTTCTTCCATAGATTGCTATATCCTAGGTAACCATGTTGCTTTCATCTTTCCAAGTTGAAGCTTAGACCATAGTTGCATTCCACATTTCTATATGTAAGCATTCAACCCCTAGATTTACAAGTTTCTCACTTGTGAATACAATGTATAGCTTAACTTACTATCCTTCAGTATATGATGTTGAGTTTCCCTGGAGTATGATTTGCCCTTCCAAGACAGTGTTTCCTTTTCTCAAACTGTCAAGTTGTTATCAAGGAGTTACGGCTTGGAGAAAGCAAAGTTCCATGTCAATTACATCTTTGTATGAAAAAAGATTCTCAAACACCTTCCCAAGTGGCCTATATTTACTATCAGCTGAAGATAAACAGGTCTGTCCTAAGCAAAGCGGCAAACATGGCACTGCCCGTAGCTCGTGCACCCTTTTGGTGGCATCACTGACATGAAATTAAACCACAGTGACCTAGAACGATCCAGTTTTGTATCTATTAGGTTGGTACAAAAGCAACTGCGGTTTAAAAGGTTAAAAATAACTGCAAAACCCGCACTTACTTTTGCACTAACCTAATACAATGCTGGGCCAGCAGAAGAGGCAGTATTCAAAGGAAAGAATCCAGAAAGGAATGATGAGGCACAAGCAGAAGAGATTCTGAGGGCTTGGATGATTATTTGTGCAAATTGCTATAAGAATGTCTCATTATCTTATAATAAATTTCATTTAGTGATTCTATTTATTTATATATCTATACCTGGTAAATCAGAGAAGAGAAGAATGCACTCATTAAAGCCATTAGCCAAAAGCCGGTCCCGTAGCTGCTGAAGAATTGCTACTCCGATACAGAATGGGAAAGAGGAATTCCCAAGTAGCAAGGTGTCCCAGAGGTGGAAAATTTTGTGCAGTGGAAATACATCTGTGAAATGACAAAATATATAATTACAATAAAAAACAAAATAACAGAAATGAAAACAATAACAAGCTGCTTTATTACACAAATGGCAATTACGTTATGATCAAAACTATTATTTAAGAAAAATACTACCAAACTGTTTTTAGAAAATGTTTCTTTGTCTTCGTAAAAATATTGCTTTCTTAAGCCATCTTAAAAAACTGATAATCAGATTGGTCAGAGAGATGACAATTTCTAACCTCCATTATGAATCTTGGTATAGTTGTTCCTTTCATATATTCCTAGAATTTTCCAGTTATATTATTGTCATAAGTTTATTTACCTAGATGAACTTTAGTATTGTTTTAGATTTGCTACTGTTGCATTTCTATTGTGCACTCTAAATAATTGCTTTATTAAACTCACATAAAAAATCTAATTAGCAATTTTCTATTTCTTGCAGCTTTCTTTCATTTAACAATACATAGGTATCTTTCCAGGCTAATGAATAAGAATCTACTTCAAATATTGTATTCCACTTAGCATGTGTATATATTTAAGCAGGATGACCACTCTGTTAGTATTTATAACTGATTAAAGTATTACACATTCATATAATCTGTGTAATTTCTAGAAGGATTCTATTTTAGGAAATAACAAATGTATTAGTTATTAGAGAATCTCTCAAAATTAAGCCCAATTTGGTTGTAAAAGTTACCTTCTAAAACTTCATACTATAAAGTTTTATTATGCTATACTATAAAGTAACTACTATAGTTAATGTTAATTTCTTTTTTGATAGAGGACAGAGATTTTATGAATGTCACAATATGTAAGATAGCTTTTCATCCTATATAATACTCTTTTTGATATTCAGCAGTCAAAACAATTGAAATTCTTTTCTACCCAACTCTATAACATTAGAACTACATAAGGATGCTTATGTAATTAAATCTGCTGATACTATTGTAAATGTAATATACTGGGGAACAATAGAGCTGTCCTTTTGCTAATATCAAAAGAAAAGGGAAAATTATACTTACGAGTAAACATAGTGAGAAACCAAGGGATGGCATAGAGCTATGAGTGGAAAAAGGGATAAAGAGGAGATAAAAGAGAATTAGAATCGTTATATATAAACATAATGGTAAAGAAAGTTCTATGTTTTGATCTACTCCATTGATTAAAACATAAGAAAATGTAGATAATTATAACTATTATCACATATACTCTATTAAATAATGATACTTATTACGAATGCCGAAGATGACTCTTATGCCAAGGATTATTCAACAAAATGTCTTCATTTCATCACAGGATACACTCAAGATTATGCCTAATCCAAACACAATACAAGCATGCTAATTTCAAGGGTGCACTTTTCAGGTGTACAAAAATATTCCTGAGATTTAAGTGGTCCTCATTAGTGTTAAGTTACCCTTACTAAATATTTTTTAGATTTGGTGAGATGATAATAAGTGTCCAAAATGTCTCAAAAAAGGTGTAATGAAGCATATGCTTTCTGCTACCACTTTCTATTAATAAATGAACAATCTTTGTAACAGACTAAAAATAATAAGATCTAGGAGTGAAATAATTTGGTTCGTTACCTGACCGACAAATTTATTTTCCTAAGTTTACTGTCTAGGAATAAAAAATACACACACACACATACACACACACACATTCAATTAATTTTGTGAAATTATGGAAGCAAGAAATCATTCTTAATTTATAAAAGTAGAGTAAACATCTTTGTCAATAGCAAGTATCAAAAATCAATAGTAACTTATGGAAAAATCTGAAAAAGCTCTAATTTTATTGTATTTTCAGAGTCGACATAGGCTATTATTAAATCAAGATATCTGTACTACCTATAGGGTTTAGACATATTCTTTCAGCATTTGTCAATTATGAATTTATGAGTAGAACTGCATATGTCTTTCCATTGCACACAATTTAGTATTTATACTATCTAAATGCCAGTCAAGAACCGTAAGTATAAATATTAGGTTGGTACAAAAGTAATTGTGTTTTTTCAATTATTTTTAACCTTTTAAACTGCAATTACTTTTGCACCAACCTAACACTATATTCAAACCTAAGTACTGCATGTGAAATAAAGCCCACTTCTCGTCACAAGATCATTTATACATGTTGATACATAGACAGTCCCTTCAAGTCACATTAAAAATGGGAAAACTGAGGAGTACAAAGATACATGTCTTCCCTGTAAATAGTATGGACTGTAGAAAATAATAAAATATAACAAAATTCAAACTCTTCAGCCTAATTTAAGTTTAAAAATAAAGTCAGTAGAAATTGGTTCCACCACTAGTATTCAACTTTTATTTCTTTTAAGGACATATAATCAATCACATTTCCCTCTACCCTTCTGATCAAAGCCAATTGTTTGTCATTAAGAGTCTTTCTCAATTATTTCAGCAACTAGCTAACAATTCATTTTTCCATATACCAAAGAGGACATGTACATGAGGAAACTACACACAGAGGGGAAAGAAACACTTGAAAGAATCAGAGGAAAAACTTGTCAGGCTCACACAAAAATAGGAACAGTTTATCTTGCCACAGGCCAGGATGAAAAACAAACAAACAAAACAAACAAACAAACAAACAAAATATCCCCAGTAATAAACAAGGTATCAGTGTATTCAAAGGGTATTTCCTTAGGAATGGGGCTAAATTATGCTCTGAAATTATGCTGCTCTGGTCTCACTTAATTAAACTTAAAAACAAGCCTTGAAAAGATCAAACTATGTCAACGTGAGTTAACTGCATCGGAAAATAAAGCCTAAGAATACTTATAAGAATATAAAAATATCCAGTACTCAACAAAGTAAAATTCCCAATGACTAGAATCCAATAAAACATACCAGTAGTACAAAGCAGCAGGAAGAAAAATGACCCAAAGTGACGGCTAAAATCATTCAATCAAAATGAACAGAGAACTGACATACATATTTATAATTGTAGGTAAGGCCATTAAAATACTTTTATATCTGTATTCCATACATTCAAAAGCTAAGTAATGATTAAACGTGTTAAAGAGACATAGCAGATACAAAATAAAAACCAAATCAACCTTCTAGAAATGAAAAATATAATGTGTGAGATAAAAAAATACACTGAATGGGATTAACAGCATAGCAGACACTGAGGAAGAAAAGATTAGTGAACTTGAAAACAAAGCAATAGAATGTATCCAAAATAAAACAAAGACAGAAAAACAACAAAGGAAAAAACAACAACACGTCCTGTGTATCAGTGAGCAACTTCAAGCAGCTAAATATATGTTATTGGAGGCTGCAAAAGACAGAAGTTGGGAGAGGGAACTGAAAAATGAAGAAATAATAGCTGAACATTTTCTTAATTTGAAGAAAACGATATACTACTAGATCCCCAAATCTCAAGAACCTGAAGCACAAGAACCATGAGGAAAACTACACTAAGACACATAATGCTCAAATTTCTCAAAATCAGTGTGGTACAGAGAACAATCTTACAATGTAGCTAGAGGAAAAAAGACATCAATGAAAAGAAGGTTTTCTTGTTGAAAACAGTGCACAACAAATGACAGTGGAGCAAAAATTTTGATTAAAAAACCCTCAAATCTTTCAACTTAGATTGTATGCCCAGCAAAAATATCTTTCAGAGACAAAGGTAAAATAAAGACTCTTTTGCACACACAAAAGCTGAAAGAATTCATCACCAGCAGTTTCCACACTACAAGAAATGCTGAAGTAAGTCCTTCAGGCAGAAAGAAAACTATGAGATGAAAATCTGGATCTACATAGACGAATGAAGAGACTCAGGAATTATAAATATGTGGTTAAATACAAAATACTTTTATTTAAAAAAAATCTTAAAAACTTGACTCTTTAAAGCAAAAAATAATTTATTGTGGGGCTTATAACACTTGTAGAAATAAAATGTAGGACAACAATAACACAAATGCCAGAAGGTGAAAATGAAGGTACACTGTTGTATTTATACTATACATGAAGTGGTAAAATACTACTTGAAAGCAGACTGTTACGACTTGAAGAAGTGTAGTGTAAACCATAATTTCTTAACCTCAAAACTATTCACATTTTGGGTTAGATAACTCTTTTTGGCAAGAGGGGGGCAGTGGTCATTGCACTTGGCATTTTTAAGATTTTTTTTTTGTAGCAACCCAGCCTCTACCCACTAGATGCCAGGAGCACTCGCCTTGTTTTGTCAAAAATGTCTCCAGACATTGCCAAAACTTCCCTGGGAGGCACAATTGCCTGTTCAAGGACCACTGTATAAATCCTAAAGAAATCAGTAAGAAAATACAACAAAGAGTTATAGCTAACATGCTAACAAAGGAGAGAAAATGGAATCATACACACAAAAATATACAGTGAATCCAAAGAAGGCAGATAAAAAGAAAAAAAGAGAACAAAGAACTGATGGGGCAGATAGGATAAAAATAACCAATGGCAGATTTAAAGGCAACCAGGTCACTAACCACAATGGTTCTGTGACGGGTGATTTCCTGTGTCAACCTGACCGAGCCATGGGGCTGCCCAGATATTTAGTTAAACATTATTCTGGGTGTGTCTGTGAGGATGTTTCTGGATGAAATCAACATGTGAATCAGATGACCCTCTCTAATGTGAGTGGGCCTCATGTAGTTTGATGGAGGACTACTATACGTATCCTAAAGAAATCACTAAGATACAACAAAGAGTTATGGCTACTAGGCTAACAAAGGAGATAAAATAAAATTTGGTGGAGGACTGCACAGAATAAAAGGTGGAGTAAAGGAGAATTCACGCTCCCTGTCTTACTGCTGGATATAGCAGAGAACACAGCAGTTTCAGCCTGTAAGGTGCTTACACTTCATTAAGAGCAGTAGATGTTCATGTAAGGTGCTTACACTTCATTAAGAGCAGTAGATGTTCATGAAATGTTATCTCAGTCCACTCCAATTAGATCCTTGCCTTCCACCTCACCACCCAAACTGCTCTTATTTTGGTCATCGAAGATTTCCATGTTGCTAAATCTAGTGGCCAATTCTCATTCTTAACCTTTGTTTGTCAATCAGCAGAATGTGACATAGTTGACTACTCTCACCTCCTTAAAACATGCTTTCCCTTCAATTAGCTTCTGAGACATCATATTCATCTAGTTTTCTTCTTACCTTTCTGACTGCTCCTTCTCTTTGGTTGGTTCCTCTTCATCTCCCTGACTTAGACACTGGTTTGCCCCGTGTTTGGTGCTTGGACCTTTTCTTATTTTCTCCAACTGATTACACACAGTGTGAAAACTCCCATATTTATAGCACCATCCAGACCTCTGCCCGAATTCCAAACTCATTATGTCCAAATGCCCGCTTGATATCTTCACTTGTATGTCTGACATATACATGACAAGTCCCAAACTGAGCTCCTGAGACTTCCAAAATCTGTGCCTCCAAGTATAGTCTTCCAAATCTCAGTTAAGAGCAACTCTATTCTTCCAGTTGCTCAGGTGAAAAATGCTGCGATCATTCTTGACATTTCTGTCTCCTGCACTGTCCATTTGTCACCAACAGTCCTGCTGGCTTTATCTTCAAAACATATCCAGAATATGAAAACTTCTCACCCCCCCTGCTCTCAACTTCCTGATTCAAGCCACCATCATCTCTTGCCTAGATTATTTTACAGAAGCCCATTACTAGTCTTTCCAATTCCACTGTTACTCTCCTTGGGTTTCTTTTGTCATAGAAGCCAGAGTGATCTTGTGAAAATACTGAGATCTGAATGTGGCATTCCTCTGCTCAATAGCATCCAGTGGTTTTCTGTCACTGACCCTGAAAGCTAAGTCTGCCCTGTAAGACTCTATGTAACCTGGCCCTGCAATGACCTCTTTGAACTCATCTCCTTGTTTACTGGGCTCCAATCACACTGTCTCCTGGCTGCTCCTTCCACATCCCTGTCATGCTTCTACCTCACGGCTGCGGCACTTGCTGTTGCTTCTGCTTGGATGGCTCTCTTCCTCAGTCCCTTAAGGCATTTTTTCAAAAGTCACTTTTTTTCTGTGAGGCTTTCCTAGGCTACCTTACATAAAATTAAATTCCCCCTTCACCTGAGCACTTAACATCCATCTCGCTGCTTTAGTTTTTTGTTTTGTCTTTAGTACTTACCACTCACTACCTAACATAGCACGTAGCATACTTATCTTCTTTATGGTTTATTCCTCAGTAGATTATAGATCCAATGAGGATAGAGATTTTGTCTGTCTTTTCACTGATGCACCTCGGGTCTAGGAAAATGCCTGGCATACAATTAGCACTCAAATATTTGTTGAAAGAATGAATGAAATGTATAATGAAGATACCCAAAAGGGATAGATTAAAAGAGCCAATAGTCATGAGCTTATACACTTTCTTGAGGAGTTTTCAAAAACTATCAAATAATGAGAAACTTAGTTAATTTTCCTCACTTAATACATGTTTAAAAATCCTTCATATTAGTCAAAAGTATTGAAAAAAATCAAACTTGAAATTTGAAATTATATACCAATACTTTGACAATTATGAAAAAAGTTATTAAAAACAAGTGAAATGAAGCATATTCAATGATATTTGAAAATAATTCACGTTAAATTAATTTCTTTAAAACAAAAACTCCCTGGTGCTCATCAGCACCAGTCACCTCTTACCAACAAAATTAAAGTCAGACCAATAAATGGTAATATGTTCTATGAGACTGTAATGCCTGTTACTTATTCTTTCTATATTTCTCCCTTTTAAAATTTTAACTGATGTTTTCATCTTAAATAATTTCTTGGAATATTGGTACATCTCTATAATACAGTCTGATACACAAAAAGAGACAGCACAATAAGATAATATTGAATACTAGGCTGGTTCAGGTTTTAATTTTTAAAATAGCAATTAAATAATGAAATATTTTATTATAAATACAAAAATATATAAAAGTATCTTACCAAATTAGAGACATTATCAACTATTTTCTGATTTAAAGTTAGAAACTGAAACCCAATGAATAGAAATTATACATGCTTTGACTATTTTCTCCAGCTCATGAAATTATGTATGCTTGATTTGGCCTACTGCTAGTGTGCTAAAAGAGTCAGCTGAGTAAATACTGCCCCCTAGCAATACCAAAACAGAATAATGATTTTATGAGGTCTTTCCCTGTGGGTTGGTAATGTCAAAATTAGAAATATCAAGGAAAAACAAGGTGGGAGGCTTGTTAATTTGATTGTGAAAAGCAGAAAATGATGGCTCAAAAACTTGTCTATAAAAATGAAAAAGATTAAAACAGGAAATATTTCTTATAAACTCTAGATGAGTCTCGTGTCAAATGGATTTTATTTACAAACATATTGCGCTCTCTCTCTATATACATACAATTATTATTACAAAATTATTGTAATAATACAAATATTACAGGAACTGAAAGTCAATCAGTTCCTTCTGATTGACTTTCTTAATCTACCTTCTTATGAGCATACTATATTTTCTGTTTACCTCAAGTCAGATGTTATTTCTATATTTTAATTACTATAAGCCACCTCTGTAAAATACATATTAACCATTAGTTTGATGCCTTGCAATGATTCCCTGCATTAAGGAAATGTACATCTAGCCATTCCAGAAAGGATGCCTAAAAACCAGCATGTTTTCAAAGCAGTAGAGACCATCGTATATTTTTGCAAAACTTGAAACTCTGGATTTTGTGATCCGGTAGTTATATAACTCTTTTAACCTTTAGG
Organism: Rhinolophus ferrumequinum; assembly: GCF_004115265.2. Classification (NCBI taxonomy): domain Eukaryota; kingdom Metazoa; phylum Chordata; class Mammalia; order Chiroptera; family Rhinolophidae; genus Rhinolophus; species Rhinolophus ferrumequinum. The sequence continues at coordinate 56,064,761 of NC_046288.1, forward strand.
ATAGTTGTAAAGATTATTTAATGGATCTACAACACTTGGCAGAGGATGTGGCACATATCAGACATCAGTCTATGAGTTACAATTATCATTCTAAATAACAATCCAGAAGATTCTGTAATAGCAAAGTATTTTAACAACATAAAGTTCTGCGGTAACATCATGAAGCCATCTAACAAAAAATACATAAGTGTTGTTAGAGTAAGGAGGGTAGGGGTAGAAGGTAAAAAGAAGAGAAAGTTCAAAATGTGAGTGCTCAGATGGTATCTTAGATGAATTGCCTCAAACACAAGAATCAGAGTAAAAATAAGTTAGCCATTCAGTGGGAAAGACCTCATCACAAATATTTTGTAACATAAACCTAAACCATCCTGTTCTGCTAAAAAATGCTGAGAGTAATCTTTAAATAATATTTCTGCAACAAAATTTTATACAATTTAAGTGGAAAAATGCCAAAGGTAGGTGTGTTTACAGTGATGGAAGGAAACCGATTGGTTAGAAGGAAAAAAAAATCATTAGATTTATCATTCTAATTTGTGTCCATAAATCTAAAAATGAAAATATTTTACAATTACGGGACAAAAAAGATAGCTCTTTTCCAACAAAGTTACGAGCCCCGTCAACGTTTTGTTTTGACCATGCAAGTATAAGAAGAACCAGAAATAAATCAGAACCTATTAGAGAATAGGTATCTGAAATATGGAATCAGTCTTTACAAGATAGGTATGCCCCAGGTTTACGCATGAAGATGAGCAGTAAGTTCAAAGGAGATTGAACATTTTACATATATCTACTTTCAAAAAGAAGAATATATAGAATAAAATTTTCAGTTTACTATGTTTAAATTCTTACTAAAATTTTTAATAAAGTTAGTTTTTACGATGCCTTTTTACTAATTCTACAAATTATTTAAAAAATGACTTAAACATATAAAAATAATTAAAACGATCCATTGGCCCAGATGGTAAATGGTTAATTTTCTTTTCCTTGTATATCAAAGGTTATATTAGTTACATCTTTTGCAAAATAGTAATTTCCCTAAAATTACAAAAAGGAATGAAATAAAAAAAATAAATTAACTGCATAAATAAATATCTTTCCCTTTTATTCTTGACTTATACTATTGAAATGAAAAACCATAAAATAGAAATTAGTAATAAAATCAGTTGGATAATTTAATGGTTCTGAGATCCATGATCATTTTTTGGGAAGATTTAGCTACACTTCCAGAGTACCTTTCAAGTATCTCACTGAACAAAAAAATAATAATAAAAATTACAAAATAAACACTTTTCAAAATTTTAAAAAAAAAAAAAATGTAATTTACTTTGCATAAAAGACTGTAAAATATACTGTGTAGCACTTTCTGAGAGATTGAAAAGTATCTTAAACAAGCAAATAAAAAAGGTTAAAATTTAAAGTCGTGAGTGGTAATCTTACCAACTCAGACAAACAAGGAAGTCTTTATCGTTATTAGAATCATATCTCCTTCCGCAAAGTATCCATTAACTGTGGAAGCAAAATAATATATCCAGTATAGCTTGTGATCTAATGCTTTTCTAAATGTAAATCATATTAATGTAACCAAATAAATAGTGCAATATGATCAGACTAGTAAGTAAAATAACACCAATAATGGTTAACCCCTTAACACTTACTGTATACCTGGAATTGCATTCAACAGGTTGTACGTATTATTTCATTTAATCATCACAATAATCTTATGGGTAAGATTTATTACAATCAACATTAACAATAAGAAGACTGTGGATAAGAGAAATTAACTTATTTAGCTAGTAAGCTGAGAGTCAGGATTAGAACCCTGGCCCATTTGACACCAGTGTATAGACAGTGTTTACTCTCTATACCTGCTTTCCCAAATCGTGCTCACAGATCCCTGGAGATCCTCAAGACCTTTCAGGGATCCATGAATTCAAAGCTATTTTCATAACAAAACTAAGATGTTTTTTGCTCTTTTTTAAATTATAGTAACATTTGTGCTAATGCTGCAAAAACACTGGTGGATAAAACTGTTGGCACCTTATTGCAAATCAAGGCAGTGGCACTAAAGTTATATATTTGTGAAGAAGTAAAAAATATTAATGTCACTAATATCTATTTAATGTTTCATGAGACAAAATGGGAAGAATGCATAAAGCACTTGTGCTGTGTACTGAAGTACAATGGTTGGTTGTCTTGAGAAAAAGCCCTTGGACAATCATTTGAACTATGAGTCAATGTAGGTACTTTGTCAAGAAATAGCATTTTTTACTTGAAAGAATTACATATAAACAATGACATTTTTTCAGGCCTGAATATTTGGCAGACATTTCTAAAAGAAAATAAATGAAGTTAGTCTATCATTTCAAGAAAAATTGCTAGCTGTCAGATGAAGATCGGAATTTTGGAAAAGTGTATCTGCCACTGAGCTTGGCAGCTTCCCAATACTTAATGACTTTTTGGATGAGATCAGTGTTGATGTTAATGAATGTGATTTTTTGATATTGTATAATGAAATATTTCATAGTTGAAAGATCTACATAATTCAGTGAACAAACATTTCCCAAATAACCAATGCATGACATTACAAAAGTATGCATGAGTAAAAGAGCCATTCAAAGTGCAAGATAAACTGATGGATTTGAATGTTAACAGTATGAAAATTTCCCTGATATGTATGACTTTAGATTGTACATTGCAAACAGGCTTTAAGAAATTACCATTGTGTGAAAAGGCCCTATGCAACTACATGTCTGTATAAGGCCACATTTTCTACATACACTTCAACCAAAACAGTGTACTACAACAGATTGAATTCTGAACCAAATGTGAATCCAGCTTTCTTCCATTAAGTAAAGATTGCAAAAATATAAGACAATATCACTTTTTCATTACTTTTTGTTTTGAAAAACAATTATTTTTTTTCAGAAAAACATGTTATTTTGTTTGGCATACAATGGTTTTATTATTGTCATTTTAAATACATAAATCTTATTAAATGTCTCAGTAAATATTTATAGATACTGTGTTTCCCCGAAAATAAGACCTAGCCGGATAATCAGCTCTAATGGGTCTTTTGGAATAAAAATTAATATAAGACCCAGTCTATGTAATATAATATAGTATAATATAATGTAATATTATATAATACGGGTCTTATATTAATTTTTGCTCCAAAAGACGCATAAGAGCTGATAGTCCGGCTAGGTCTTATTTTCGGGGAAACACGGTATAATCCACACAAACGAAAACTCCTTGGGATCCTTGATAATTAAAAATGTAAAGGCGTCTTAAGACTAAAAAGTTTCAGAACCACTGTATAATGCTATACTTCCTTTCACTTGTCTCTCAACCAGTATAAGGATGGATATATTGGACTGGACATAGAGTGGGGGGGATTCATTCAAGTGAGGAGTCACTGAATCAGGAAACTTGCCGGATTATTTAATTTGAATGTATGTGTTCTTAGAAAAAAGGTACCAAATATTATTTCATCACCTCTGTGGAATTAGTCGGCCTTTGGTTTCTAAGATATGGGCCCTTTTTGAAAGCTCTACTGTAAGAAAGAGAGCTCAAGAAGCCATATGTATTCAAGAGCCTTACAGACTTCAAGGTGAGTGGAATGGGGTTAGGACTGATGTCAGGGACAGCAGAGCAGCAGCAGACAGGACAGATGCTAGCACTCCGCAGATGGGCTAGGAGAGGTTAGCGGGGACTCCTGTTATGGAAGGTTTTAAATAAGGTGCACTTTCCTAATGTATCCTGTAACCACATCTTGATAAAATCTGTAAAGCTCATTCATTGTCAGCGGTTTCCTCTTTAGATTAGAAGCTAAAATTTCTTTATGTAACAGTAACATAAAGGCCAGGAATGAATGAACAAATGAATAAACAAGACAAACAAATAAATACATACATACTTCTGAGCAATCCTTTCACATTTTCTGTTAGTACAAACTCGGCTGAATGTAAGTTTGGGAAATGATAGTGATCAGCTTTTAAGCAATGAGAAAATCAGTAGTGTAGGCATCCATTAAGACTGCAGTTAAAGGACAATGATTTTGCCAGCATACTTGCTTATCACTGCATTTGTTAGCTTTATCTTTAGCAGTGACAGTAGGCTAATAAAGCACATAAGAGTACTGAGATACAGCCCTTATCATTTCTCTTAAGGACCAGCTGACAACTTTTCATAATTTGCACGTTGAATGCTATTCATAGCCTTTCAGGAAAAGTCTCTTTAAGAATGAAGCAGCATACTTTCCTGTTCCTATCTCGAAGGCCTAGTATATTTTCAGAGGCAGAAAGATACACCAAGACAAAAATGATAAAAATCACCCTGGCCTCAATTTTGCCCAATACACATTACTCACCCTATTTATACATAAATCACATAACTACCATGACACATACAATCTAAGCATCACATCAGTGCACAATATTCCTAACTATTCAAGCTTCAGCAATGTTCACTATTCAGAGTTCTGTGACCCAGAACAAATGGAAAGGAGCCAGAAAATACAATCTTTCTCCTGCAACGGGAGCCTGTATTTCAATGATGGAAGACTAAGGAGGACTTACTTTGATACGATTGTTTACTCAGCAGGAAACTCAGTTTGAGATCTTACTACCAAAGTGCCCACCCTTCCCCTTGATGAGTCATTACTTGTATTGTTAGAGGTACAGAACGTCCCCTAAACAATTATTTTAAAGGTAGACAATGAAGACACCAATTCAAGGCAAGGAGGGGGAAATAGGAACACTGCACATACAGACTAACGAAATGTTACTAAAAATATATGATTATAGAGTAAGAACAATGTTTGAAAAATTCTCCATTTCTTCACACTCTCACTTTCATTACACTCTCACACTATTGTCAACAATCTCTATATTAAAAAATGGAATCTGTTTTCAAAATTAAATTTAAAAAGTTTCAACATTTTCGTATCATCCAGACTTGAGGAACAAGTCAATAAATAATAAAACAAACAATAAAACAAACAATAAAACAATGAAACAAAAACAAAACAATAAAACAAACAGAACACAGGATGAAAGATTTTCAAAAAGCCATCTTCCTATTAAGAATTTAGCTTTCTTTGTTAAATATCTTTCATTTGCCCATTCTCCATGACAAGAGAATAGTTGTAGAAAACGGAATTTTCTCCAAGTTAAGATATACTTTCAGTTCCTTCATTTCTCTTTGTTTATTCTAGGATTTTCAATAGTGACAGAACCATTCCCTAGAGAGTGTTTGGAACTATATGTAGAATCATTTTTCAGAAACACATACAAGCATTTGATTATTACAATGATTAGGGGATTACTGCAGGCAATCAGTGCGGGGGTGGGAAGGCATGGATGCTCAGAATTTGCCCTGTACTGAGCATTCGCATCCCACAAGCAACTGGCCCCCATCCCACATGACTTCTGAATTCTCATAAGACTAACCGCACTATATATAAAAACCAATATTACTTTAATAGTAATACCAGTATTAAAGAGGTTTTACAAGAAGTTACACAAAAATGTTACAGTAATTATAGGAGGGATCATAACAGAGTGACGCATAGATACAATAAGACATTCTATCAAAATTATTGAATAATTAACTCACTTTGTGTAGCAGTACATTTAACAAATGTATTCTCCACCCAGATTTAACAAACATTTTGCCACAATTGCTTCAAAAAAATTTAAAATCAAAATGATATATTATCAGTAGAATAGAAGGCTCCTTTGTAGCACTCCTCAATTCAAATTCTTGCTTTGTAAAATTTATGTTGCACTTTCTATAACTTCTGTAAGAATTCCTTTCTAGGTGGAAATTATAAATATTACATTCCACATTTACTTCTTCTAGTCAATCTAGAATTTATTTTTATGTTTGGTGTGGGATTGAGCTTTGATTCCCACTTCTTCTCCATAGAGTTATCTAATTGTATCAGGGCAATTTATTCAATAATCCTTTCTTTATAGATCCTTGATTTATAGAGCCGTCTCTGTCACATACCAAATTCCATATATATGAGGGGGGGTGTTTTGTGTTTTCTGTTTTATTGGTTTATATTAATATTGCTGTATTAATTTTCTTTTGGTTAATATTTACCTGACATATGTTTATCTCCTTTTTGGCCAATATCTTCACATTTTTATGTTTATCTTTTATATATAGCATATAGACAGAGTTTTAAAAATATCTGAAAATTTCCTTTGTTAGGCAATCTAACTAGCTTATATTCTGTCTATGTTCTTTCTGTTTTTACAGGATTGGTTGACTTTTCTTTGTTCCACATATACCCCTTGTTCTATTGGTTTAAAAGTTATAGATTCTGTTTCTATTCTTTTAGTGATTACCATTAAAATTTTAAAATGCATTCTTGTACTTCTGCATTTCTTATGAGCAGAGACACTCACTGCCCTTTCTTCTGGATTATTTTGTCAAATATGATTTGTATAAAAATAGGTTTGAAAAAAAAGAATCTCCTTTTGCAGCAAAGGACAGGATTACTTACAGCTTGGAAGAAAAAGATTGTGTTTTTCTCTCTTCATGGCAAATGGAAGGCATGCTTACTGTCTATTTTTTGAAAATTCAAATTCTCTAAGCTCAGGATTTCTCTCCTATAATGTAATCCACTGCATATGCAGGTATCATCTGAACACTTACTTTGTCTCCATGGGATTTGGGGGCAAGGGGAACCAATACAAATATGTGTACGTTCATGCTGCTTGTTGTACTGTGGTTAATAAGTCCTCTGTCTCTCAGCCAGGAGTCTCGTGTTTTCTGCCAGTGCCCACGAAACAGTAACAGGCTCATTTATGAGCTTTTAAGGAAGGTAAAATCCAGTCCCAGATCTGAAAGGACTCCTGACTTGATGTCTAATTAAAATCAGCATATTGACTTTACCCTTACACAATGAAAAAAACATTAGCACACTAATATGGGATGCTGAGTTTATTTCCATCTTGCTGTTAGCTTTTCCCAAATCAATTTTACATAGAAATATTAAATAGTCATTGTTTAATTATATTCACAGACTTCTGAGGATTAGATGAGTGGTTTATTTAAAGAGGGTGGAGCAGCTTGGCACATAGTAAACACTTGATATGTGTTCACATTATTATGTTTTAAAAATGTTTTTTGCTCACTGCTGCTTCTTCCACCATTCAATTTTCATGAATAACTAAAGCAAAGATAAATTATTTTTCCTTTTGTGATTCCTTTCTTAATACCATCTATATTCATGAGTATGTCTAAGGATTTAACAGATTGTCTTTATAATTCTATACATATTTTTCTACATAAATGTTTTCTGTCAATCTATAACATTGACTGAACCAATGTACTTTTCTGTTGAGCACTGAACACAATTAGGTGCTTTCAAACATTTTTTTTTGAAAGTAATCTAATCATTACCAACTCGGCAGTTGGCACCTCTGTAATTTCTTCAACTCTAACCATAAGATTTAATAAAATATTATCTTGTATTACACCTCACATTTATAACACAAAACAAGAAAGTCAGGGATATATAAAAATGAATACTTTATAGGAAAATATGTACACTAGTTAAACTTTTTACAAGGTTTTCATCTATATCCATAATTATAATAGAGCTTGTCCTTATATCTGTTTGTTTTGTAATCTGTATACATTCTTCTTGAAGCCCTCATTGAATAAACCATGTATTAAAATAAAAGGTGTTTCTCCATAACCTTAGGAGCAAATGACAGTATATATGCTGAGGATGGTTACTTTAGGCCTGACGATCACATCACAGAGTTACAGCAGTGAGTAATGAACGAGGAATAAGTACACCTATGTTTTAGTCTCCATTTTCCCAATGGAAAATGAACCAGACTGGAGGCAGAGGGTTGTCAAATGATGTAAATTAAATTTTGAGTTTTGTGACTAACTACTTTTGTTATCTTCTCAAACACTAAATTTCTTATCTATTAAACACTGAAATTATCTTGCTTCATACACCAAATTGGTTTTGAAAATCAAATGAAATAACATCTATGAAAGTATTTTTAACTTCAAAGAACCCTGCAAGTATTTATACTGTGTTACTGTTAACAATTTAAATGTATTAATGGAATATTAATATTAACACTTTTCACTCTTAATCTTGACCATTGATATACCCATCTCTGGATATAAGCCTGAAGAGGAAAGGCATGATGAGGAAGCAAAGAAGGTTAAGGGGGAGTAAGGAGATCTCTATCTCAAAAAGCATTTTTGAGGTTTACAAAAACAAATTACTGGAATAATTACTATATTCCAGCTTCCCCTGAAAAAAGGCTTGATTCTGCAGATGAGTAACAGGCTAAGCTACACTCAGGCTAACCTTTGCAAGTCAATCTGATTTTTAGCTTAATATGGGCTATAGAGATGCTAATAAAGTAAGCCAAAGTCTGGCAAAGCTCCCAAGGTAACATATCAAACAAGCAAAATACAGAAGAAGCTACTTAATAATTTACTAAGTTCAAATTTCCTAACTTCTTCAAACATAGGCCCGAGTATCATAAAACCCAAGTGAAAACCCGCAGCACAGTTTAATATCACACTAACATTGATAGAGATAAATATCAAAATAATTTGATTGTATTAAGTATGTTAAGAAAAATAAGGTATTTTCCCTTTACTTAAAGGGAGAATATGGAAGGTAATCACACAGACTTTATAACAGAAGGCTGTAATTACCCTGTTTCCCCGAAAATAAGACCTTGCCGAACAATCAGCTCTAATGCGTCTTTTGGAGCAAAAATGAATATAAAACCCTGTTTTATTTTACTATAAGACTGTGTCTTATATATAATATAATATAAATATAAATATAATGTAATATAATTAATATAATACAATATAATATAATATACTGCGTCTTAAATTAATTTTTGCTCCAAAAGACGCATTAGAGCTGATTGTCTGGCTAGGTCTTATTTCCGGGTAAACCGGGTAGTAGCAGGAACTTGTTCTAATATGGACATCTTATGACAACAAAACTAAAAACAGCACTCTTTTGTGCTGCCACTTTCTGCCTTATTTTTTATTTCATGTTAATTAATGCACCAAGTACTTACATCTGGAATAAATCCAATCTCATTGAGATGATTGCTCAGCTCTGGGTCATGGAATGCAATCATCTGAGAGAACACAGTCAGATACTCTGAAATGACAATGAAGTTTAAGACCATCATTTTTATACAATACCTCAAATATGGACATTAAATTCACAGAGAATAGTTTTATTTACATTTTGAGTGAAACTTAATTTCTCCATGAAGAAAATATGCTTTAATAGGTAGTGCTCTGCTTTGGTACCATTTTAATCACTTACTGCTAATTATCAAACAAATATGCCAACAAACTAGGATGCAACTTATTTTCTACCTTCAGAGTTATCAGTACGTTTCTTAAATCATAATTATACACATGATGAATGAATGAATGTTTTCCTATTAATTTCCATAAATACATTTTTCTAGTGATATTAAATCTTGTATTTATTTTACGTTCAGAAAGTGTAACAGAAGGAACACTTTATTAGCAGTCACAAGTAAAATAACTATGCCTCAAATTTGTTTATATATAAATGTATTTGTTCCAGTTCTAATTTATTTCCATCTAAGACTCTATATTTGGCATATTAGAAATAAGAATTAGCATCACATTAGTCAGAAAATAGGCATACAGTATGTAATTAAATATTGTTGATTCTAATCCTATTCTAATTAATAGGGTTTAGTTGGAATATGGGGAATATTTTCTTATTTTTTTCTATTCTTTCAACAATTTACTATTATTGCCGATTTACTCACTATATAGTAAACAATAAACCTATAACAATCTACTCAGGGGCAAGTAACCATCACTTTTTACATATTAAACAATTAAAACGTATTTCAATAAGCCAACTTTTTATCTTTTTGAGACTGAAATGACAATAACCCAAAGAAAGTTTTCCCTTAATTAATAATTTTAACTCCTCCCTTCAATAAAGTTATAGATCTATTTTTTCAAAGCAATTATTTGGTGAAAATAACCTCCAAATGTAATGTCTGACTTTTTTAGTTTTTAAAGTTCTTTATTTGTAAAATTTCAAGAAATAGTATAAAATCCTCGACAATCTGTTAGTACAAGTAGCCTTCCCCTATTTTCCTCAAGTAAAACTTTGCTTCTAATGACCACAATGTATTTTATAATTATTTACCTATAAGCAATGCCACGTATTTTACAAGGAGGAAGATCAAATTTAAAAAAAAAAAAAAAAAAAAAGATGAGGAGGTACTGTATCCAATACGGCAACAAAACTCCATGTATTCATTGTCTCACCTTTTTCTCGAAGACCAAAAAAAGCTACAATTTACATTAGCTTCAAGAGTTACAATTAAAGTAAAGACCCAGGACAGATTCCAAGGCCCCAGGAAACTTTGGGGTTTAACTTTACTTTTATTTCTCCTTCCAATTAGTGATGGTATGTTTTGATGTTATGTTTATGATCATAATTTGCCTAGAAGTCAGAGGTATGTAACACCAACATTCCTAAGAATTCAACTTTGTGTTGATGAAAGCATATAGTTATTAACTTTTAAGGTTTGATTTTAAACCAGAAAAGCATGGCTCAGGCCACTTTCCACAGCTATAAGTAGTAGGAGAAAGTTGTTCAGATATGGACTTCAGCTCCAGTTTACTAAACGTCATTCTTATTTGAGCCTGATAAAAGATAATTACTATGTGGGATTACATGGCCAATTAAGGATCCACTGAAGAAACTTAATCCACCACAAAAGCATTTTCTTTGTGTTCTGCCGAAAATTGATGGCTGGATTTAAATATGTGTTATAAATAACACACAAATAAATATGTGTATACATTTATTTTATATATTATTATATATCATATGTTATTTAACATATGTAAATGTAAGTTAAAAGACTGGCATAAGTTTTGGCTGCTCAGGATAGGCTTTAGGATGACTTATAGTAGGCTTGTTATATTCAGGAAAAAACCTTACTTTAAAAAGGGATAAGATAGAATCGAGGAAAACAGCACTATGTCATATTTCATTGTCATTTCAAAAGTGCATATAAAACTTCCTTAGAATAACTTTAAAAAAATGAAATGCATACGTCCTTTGATTTGTAAACCAACCTTATAGAATTTAAGCTACAAAATAAAAGACCAGTAGTCAGAATAAAACAAAGGATTCTAGAGATATTACAGACTCTTTTAAAATGTTCACAAAACACTTTAATTGTGATTTATAATAAAGATATGCATAGGGAATATTTGAGATCTTATTCCCTGGCATATGTTGCCAGTTTGGCTCAAATGAACTCTTATAAAAAAAAATCAATCAGTCAATCAATCAATCAGTCAATCAATCAATCAATAAAAAGATATGTATCAAGAGCCATAAAATAACCCCCAAAATAGTATTTTCTAACTTATAGGTGACCTATGTAAGGTTAAATGCTAGTTGTTGTTTTTTTAAATCAAGGTATTTATGCATATCCCTTAAACCTCAAGTGAAGTTTAATGATGCACTACTGTGCAAAAGCTTGTCTAATGTCAATTTGTTTCAATGACACTGTATACCTTTTAATTTTTTGCAATGAAACAAAGCGAAAATAAATTTTATTTTTTCCTTCTAGTCTCTCAGTATTAAAAAATCTATTCCTATCCTTTAAAACAGTATCTTTATTTATTACATATTTTAAAACAACAATCCCCAAAGAATTCAGTGTAAGGATTTCACATGACATTATCATATTTTTGTGCAGCTGTTTATAAATAAGGCATCTGCTTGTATTTCAAAAAAAATTCATAAAAAAATACAGAGAGGAAATTTCAGAAAGTGCCACATATGGGTATCCTTATTTTTTCCTTTTCAGCCAGTCTTTCTGCTTTCATTCTCTTAGTTGGGGAAAGGTGGAGATGAAGGCTGATGGTCAACACATTTAAAGCAAAAGCTTTCCTTTGCTCACAAATCAGAAATGGCATTCTCAGTTCTGTATTTATTATTTTCCATCAAGCTGATACTTTATCCTGAAGATACGAAGTATAAATAAGTATGCAGAGTCATACATCGCTTGTCAACTAAACTGTGCCCCAAACAAACCATTTGGTGACATTTACTCAAAGCACTTAAAAGAAGTCAGTTATTTTATTCTAAATGAACCCAAATTAGATTCTTTTCCATTACAAGGTTCGTCAGCTATAAAATTTGGCTATTGTCTAAAGCCACAAGAGCAAGCATCAACCTTTACGTCAAAATGGGAAGAGGGGGTTTCAAAAGAAGAGAAAGGAAAGAGAAACAAATCTTTAGGGCTACGTTTGTGAGCCATTTTCTTTTTGGCTGACATACCCTGCTCTGGTAAAAAGAATCTGCAAGCATATTCACTAAGTACTTCTCTTAATATTTCTAGTAAAGGTAATAAAACATTTTCTGTTTCAGGAACAATCTTAGTCACATGATGCAAGACATTCTTGAAAATGGCAAGGAGGTACATTCAATGTATTCCCTACCATTTCCAAATATCCTACCATGAAAGTCATTCATGACAAAGATGTGCATCAAACTGGAAATGTACAATGCACGGCTTTTCCAAATACATAACCCTTACAGTGAGGTTGCTTATCTTCCCTCTCACTTTGTGACCATTATATGAGGAAGGCGTTTTGTATTATACTCACATTTGACAACTGGACTTTAGATTTTGATGTCTGTTCTCCTTCCCTTCACCTCAAAGGTGTATTGAATGTATGTATGTAGTGTGACCATACATCCTAGTTTACCTGGGAGAGTTCCAACTGCCACTTATAGACTCATTGCCTGATGAAGTCAGTGACCCTTTTAACTCTCAAAAATATCACATTTAGTTTTATAGTCATCCTAGGTATAGGTGGCACTACATTAAATGGAACGTCATGGTGAAGAAGACGCTGCCCTTGGCCTCAAAATAATTAGATAGATATGCAGGTAAACGAAAACTTGCAGAAATTTTCACCCATTTTATTTCCCATTTTATATGGTATCTCCCACTATCTTTTCCTTTCTGACTTGTAGCCACCATATTTTCCAATGGTCCAAATGTGAATATGACTTGGTTTTATAAACAGTACAAGAATATGTTTAATGTTGTGCCAAAATTCCAATGGTTGCTTTGGTGAACAAAACACAGTAGAATAGGCTTCAAAGAACCACGTAAAAGTTTTACAGGTCAGTTTTCTGGATTGCTCCCTTCTTAAGTACAAAATGATGTTAAAGTACAATTGGGTTTTCCACAAAGGATTAGTTCCCATTCATAATAAGTAAATGGCTGCCTCTTTCTTCACTAGCCTGAAGCTGCCTTTTCTTTCTTCAGTAGCATAAAGTATGTCTGTCCTGCAAGTTACAAGCCTATTTCCAATCTCTGTATTCAATATATCCCTTTCAAATCCCTCCATCTTTTTAAATCTGGTACATCTTTTTAAAATGGTACCCTAAGGTTCTGAATCTTAAAATTTTAGTAATCTTAGATAATTGGGAGGCTAAAATCCTGAATTCTTTAATTAGTATGTTATTTTTTAAAGTTTCTGAGTGGTGGGTACTTCATCAACTCAATAGCAACACTGCAAGGTATAAATTAATAGTGACAACAATGATGAATATTAATTTAGGCCAGAAGTAATTAAGTTTATTATCTTCTATAAAATGTCTGCAGATAACAAGTAAATAGCATCATGGTTTAAAAAAAACAACAAAAAATAAACAGACCCAGGGTGTCTTCATTAAATAGATAATTTTTCTCTCATCAAAAGAGGCAAAGCATTTTAGAACCTTACAAATATGCAAATCCTATATTTTATGAGACTTTAAAATAAAAAAATTAAAGTTCTATTAGTGTATAATTATACAAATTATTTTTTCAAAGAAAATTTAAAGTTACTATTGAATAAAAAAACTTTTGATTTCTGTAAAGACAATTATTTGGACTAAATCAATATGCAATTCTATAATTAGCTATTAATCAGTTTCATAAGGTATACAAGTTTTCCAAACTTGGGGGAAAAAGTGCACATGTTTTATTTATGTCAATCAAAATTAATATTACTTTGAAATTTAAATCTTAAAATACCATTAAAAAAAATGGTGGAGAAGGACAAAGAGGGAAACAATAAAATGAGAGCTGAATATTTCTAATTCCAAGCCTAAAACAAACATTTTGAAGAAAAACAAACCACTGTTCTTCAATAGTCAGTGCACTGTTTCAGCTCCTTCAGCAATCCATCCCTCTCTTTCCAACTCCATGCATCAGATTAGACTACTGGCTGTTTTACCAACTCATTTTCATGTTTTTACTGCCGTCCTCTTCCTTGTTCTCTGTCTTAAAAATGTTCTTCTCCCAATTTCACCAAATTCCTGCTCAAATGTCCAATTCATTAGTATCTTCTCTCTTATGAAACCTTTCCAGACATGCTACTTATTCCCTTTGCCTCCAACAAAAGTAAAAGAAAACCAAAATAACCTCTTCCCACTTCTTTCTCTGTGCTAATCCAGTAATATGTATACTTATCTCATTGACTTATAGTTATTTTCACATTTATTTCTATGAAATCCCTTGAAAAAGGATTGAATGTTATTTACCTTAAAAACCTTGATTCCTTACGCAGTGCCTGGCACAGTCAGCATAGAACAATTATTTATTGAAAGACAAAATTATTGAAACTATGCTTTTTTTTTCTTATAGAACATATAGTGTCAACATAAAAAACCGAACAAATGATTTAAAACACCATGTCTTGTTTCTTGGGAAAATATGCATGTTATGGTTTTCATCAGAATATCAAAGAACATTTATTATGGCTTAAAAAAGTTTAAAAACTAATTACCAATTCAAGATTTTAAACACAAATTTACAGATGTTATAACTGATAAAGTTATTAATACTTAGAGAAATAAAACTTAAATAAATTGGAGAGGTATTTTAATTATAATATTGAATATTTAAAATGCATTACTGATTAATCAATCAAAGTAAAAAGAGGTTTTTTTGGCCTTTCTGACCAGTCTTTCCAAATTCATATTGTGTACACTATGGTTTCTCTTGTTTTTTTTTCACAAATTAAACAAGATCTTGTCTTGTTTATTTGCATATTAACCCTTTTAATAGTGTACTAAAGAAGTTTGTAGTTATTTTAAAAAAGTGTGAAAACTCATCTTTTTTATGTTGAAATAATAGACATCCATCTGCAATGTGAAACAATTATTGGAAAAATAAAAATTTTTAGAGGTAAATCATTACTGAATTTTAAATCAGGCTAGGCACTATGCTTTAATAGGGGCCTGACAAAATTGGAAAAAGGTTATTACCAGGTTTTTATATATGAAAGTTCAATTAATACTACTAATTCATATTAGCTTTAAAAATAATAGCATCATATTGCTGGCATATTTAACAGAGGATTAAGGAATCACCTTTTGTGTTGCACAAATAGTAATGTGATTATTTTCTACCTCTAATCTTTTCAGTTTGTCTTTGGTCACTATTTGACAGATTATTTACATTGCACATAGCCTCTGATATCTCCTGGTATCATCTAATGTATTATTAAATCAACTCATTTATATTTTATCAGCACAAATAGTTTATTGCAAACTCTCTATATCATGCAATAATGGGCTTCACAATTCACTCAAGAGCATTCTGATATGGGGGCAGAAGGCAGGACATGTAATACAAGTGTAGCATGTGAAGACAGGTTGCTGAGGGGCAGACTTCATGTTGTAGCATACTGGTGACCAATCTTAATCAACTAAGCTACCTTAGGTAGGAAGGAACTGGGCCAGACCACAAACCCTCAATTCTCCTGTTGCCAGTTTACCCCAGGTTTCTGGCCCTCCCCATGGGGGTGAAGGAGGTGTGGGGAGGTAAGAAGCTCTCTAGCTGCCAGGCTTGCAGGTGCTACCAGCTGAGCATGGGGTCCTCACTCCAGCTGTTGGCTGGTTAAGGCCTACAAGAACTTGGGCCTTCATTGTAGTATCCTCAGACAGGAATTACTGGAATCTTAGAGGATACTGTCCATTCTATGATAAACATCACTGATAAGCACCATAAGAAAACTATGAATAAGTATGGAACACATCCCTACTAGCAAGATGCAGGACACACTCTTACAGGACATCACTTCATAAATTCTTAGAAGATAACATTGCATGACACTTGAAATTGGATGGCTTTACAAAATTAACCTGTAAGAAGAACAACTTCCTAGAAAACATATCCATCCTTGATTATAAAACGTCAAAGCAAAATATTGTTGCCTTCTGAAAAAATTCTTAAGTTAATCCTAACTTTATATAAGTCCATATTCTAGGAGAGTGCAGGAAATTATGCATATTCATTTCAAACCAATCTTTCAAAATACAAATATAAATCAATAGCACTTACGTTTCAAAACTAACAGAGACACTGGTTATTTCTATTTCTCGCACCTATCTACTTGTAGACAGTAAGAACTGTGAACATGCCTCGATGTGCTTGTAAACACAAACACAAAATTTTAAAAACAGTTTTAATTATTTTTCTCTACACTTCAACGTAAACGATGCTGGAAATAAAAATGTTTTTATGTGCTGAGCTATTCATTCATATTCTTTTCCTCCTAGCCTCTTTATCTTTTTCGTCTCCATTTCCATTTCTACTTCCTTTCTAGTTATTTTCCCATTATATTGACCTCTGATACTCTAATTTTATACTCATTTCTAACTACGTAAAAATATTGTTAATTGAAACCTCCCTTATTCAGAATGTTAGATAAATCAGACATAGCCTAGTTTTCCTGCTTCATCCATAATGATGTAAATATAAATAAAACAAAGCACTAGCTTAAAGTTGTTGAAAATTTAGTAGAATTAATAAGACATAAATGTATTTTAAAAAAGTCTATAATTTACTTCATTAAAATGAAGGTAATATCTGAAAAGTGTCATAAAATTGGTAAATGGGGAGACTGCGTGACCAGCTTTGTGGTCTGTTCCAAAAGAAATACAAAAGTATAAGAAAATTTTCTGCCCTTAAAACATTTAGATTCTTGTTGAAAGACATAAAACAACATATAATGTTATGATAATAATGATATTAGCAAAACAACTGCAATGATAGCAAAAAAAAAATAGTAATGAAAATAAAATAGTAATTATTACTGAACGTTTCTATGTATAATGCATTTACATATTGTATTATGTTTAACTTTTACAAAAATCTTTATTTTAGATAGGAGAAAAATTATACCTAGCAAATTTAAGTTACTTGCCCAAAATTACACAAAAAGAAACAAAGTTTAAATCTGAAACTAAGTTTGCTTGATTCAAAAGTGTATATTATTAATTTTGTTACACTACTTCCAAAAAGAAGTTCAGAAAATTATACTAAAAGATTGTGGCTAAAGTGTCCTGAAATAATTCAAAAATGGGTTATGCTATGACTTAGATTCTAAAAGAGGAAGGATATTTTAGAAAAGTGGAAGACAGAGGAAGAATATATTGGGTGCTCAAACATGAGAAATGAGATGAATGAGAAGCATTTTTAATATTCTATTGACTTACACAATTAAACATTGTTCAAACTTTTTACTAATTCATAATAGGCTTGCTCCATGGTGAAACTTTTTGTGGGCAATTTTAATTGTGAGAGACAAATAGCAGGACTTATGTTTTCTGAAAGTAGCATGCCTAAATTTGAACTGAACTGAGACCATATTTTAATGGGTCAAAATCACAAATTCAATTGAATATTGGTTACTTGACATAAGCACTTTCCCTTAAAAAGACAAGGAAAGACGTTTGCTTACCTTGTATTACATGTGAGTTGTCTTTCAAGAAGAAGTTATACAGGTATTTGGGAATAAAAGCAGACATACACGCATAAGCCAAGGCTAAGAAAGAATAAGGCAAAGGTATGTAACAAATTAGTTAATGGGTACATGGCCAGTAGTCATTCACTCACTTATTACACATCGTTTGACTCTACTATTAAACAAGAGTTATGTTAATAAATGCTGGGAACACAAAGTTAAGGGGAAAAAACAGCCTGCTCTTTAAAACAGAAAATGTTTTGGACAACAAAAGATAATCACCAACTAACTTTTAAATTTCAAAGTACTGCAGACATCATTATCCCACAATAATAAAAACCTTCACTATCTGAACTTTATAATTGTTTAAATCTCTACACATGGTCATTATTAATATGTTATACAAACCTCAAGATTCTTAATTTTTGTTGATGCAAAGAAAGAGCCTCAGAACTTGGATTTAGAAACACCAGTAATAAACTGTTCTTTCAAAAACAGATTGCTTACTCTTCTTGGATCAGTATGTGTGATAACAGACTATGCCTAATTAAACATAGCAAATTCCAGTCTAGATAATAAGCAATGATATATAGAACAGTGCATTTTTAAACCAATTCAAATTGTAAAATTTTAGTTATCTGGAATTATGCTATCTGTACCCATTTCCAGAAATTTATGCAAAATCTGACATGAAACAGAATTTGAAAAAAAAAAAGAGATTCTGAAATTGAAGCTTCTAAAGATTCATACTACATATGGTAAATACTTTCTATATGTGATGTCATTAGAGATTTGAGTCAGTTACGTTTAACAAATATTTACTGAAAAATCTACTATAAAAAAAGACATTATAACAGGGGAATAAAAACAAATAATCTTTACAAAAAAATACCATAAAAAAGATGCTAACCTAAGAGAGGGTTCTATATTAGTATATAAATAACTAGAATATAAAATACGAGTATACAGAACATTAATACATCCATGAAAACAAAGTGATGGGTTTAGGAGGGAGAATAAGAAAATTCTTTATTAAGGAGGTAGTGGTTGAAATTACAGGCTTTGGAGATACAAGACCAACAGCAATTTCTTTATAAATTGTTTACAATGTATACATAGACTAAAACTAATCTCTAAAGATGTCAAAGTTTTCTCCAATGTTTCATAAAAATGGTCACCAAAGTAGATGAATGTATTAGAATAATCAAATGTATTATCCATAAATTTCTAGTCATTGGTTGCTCACAACTGAAGCTCTCCAATAATTAATTCTTCACATCCTCTAAAACTAGTCTAACAGATTATTTCACAGATGTTATATACTCCCTAGGAGTATATCCTAGGAAGAAAGGAAGAACCTTATAACAAACAGAAAAACCTTTCATGTTTTAATAAAATATTTTAGAATAATATGTACCATGATTATTTAAAGGATAAATAGGCTTACCTTCATTATTGAAATTTAAATATAGGAATGGAGCACAAAGTGAGTCAAGACCTGATGGGAGGGAGAGGTTGGGAAAATAACTTAAATAAACATAATTCAGTTGAATTGTAGATGTATACCTTATTCAGTTCTATGCAGTACCTTTATATAGATTAAGCATGATAAATACTACCCATCCAGAAATGTATTACCTCATGGCTTATTGTGGGGAGTAACTGACAGTGAATGGCACCACAGTACATGCCCAATACAAAGCAGCTATTATTATCATCAATATTATTAAGAGTTAAAGAGAGAAATGTACTAATAGAAAAATGTAAAAATGATAGAAGGCTTGGGACATAGTCCCATCTCTGACCCAGTGTGCTTTGGCAATCACTTAACACCTCCAAGCATGTTTCCTCATCTGAGAGGAGATTTGTCTTAGACGTTTTTTTGGTATCATGAAAAAAATCCTTTAAAAATTGTGAAGTGAAATATAAATATATGACATATGCCTTTTATTAATAATACTGTTCATATGTTGTCATGTTGAAAGAAAATACTTAAAATCTATCTATATTTGTTAGGAAGATATAGAACTATAAAATGGACAGACTAGGAAAAATAATAGCTTCAACTTAAGTTCAGCCAGAAATAGAGAGTTAAAGTATTTTTTAAAATACTGTTCATTACAACAAATTCAAATATAGGACTGGTGGAATGAGCTTCTCATTCGTGGATCTATCAATGACCACAAAAGTAATGAGAAAGGTAAAAATCAAGGGTATAGAACATTAAAAATATATTTTTTACAGATAAAAAATAAACAGTTTAGGGTGGTATCCTATTCCCTAATTTCTAATAAACATGTTAAGCATAAACTGTAAATCATTAAATGGTGAGAATATTAACTAGCCCAAAATTATTTATGGTATAAAATTATTTTGTTATTTTTATAAGCACTGAAAAACATGTACCCACAAAGATTGTAATCACACAAAATATTCTTTCTACTTTTCTAATCAATGTAATGACAAATTGTCTCTTTAAATATTATGCATTTAAATGATACCTACTAGGCATTTAGACCAAGTTTTAAAAAAGTTCTCATATAAACCTCTCAAAAATGGATCATAGCTTTAGTGTTGACTTTCTGAAAGCCAAGGGTGTTCTGATATTTTGTTTTACTGTGTATCCCTGAAAATAAGGTCTAGCCAGACAATCAGCTCCAATGCATCTTTTGGAGCAAAAATTAATATAAGACCTGGTCTTATATTATATTATATTAAAGAAGACCGAGTCTTATAGTAAAATAAGACCAGGTATTATATTAATTATATTATATTATATATTATATTGGGTCTTAGAGTAAAATAAGACTGGGTCTTAGAGTAAAATAAGACTGGGTCTCACAGTAAAATAAGACTGGGTCTTATGTTAATTTTTGCTCCAAAAGACGCATTAGAACTGATGATCCAGCTAGGTCTTATTTTCGACGAAACACGGTTAATTTTTAAAACTGTTAGTCATGCAACATGCTCCTAATACTTCAAAAGGAGTCTTAAAAATTGGAAAGTAAAGTTACCTTGCCAGTACACAAGATCAGGATGGGATACTACCCAAGCTTTTAATACACGCCTAAATTTTGCATGACCTTCTGGTGACGATAACAGTTCATCATACTGATGGCAACGAGGAATATCCACTTCAATCTGTAAAATAGCAAAACAATAATGTAGAACTGTAATAATAGAGATTGTAATAGAGTGATCTCCAATAAACCCCAGTGTAAGGAAAAGGAGAGACTGTATTATAAATTTCAGAATAGACAACCTACATAATTCTGATGTTTTATTAATACTATGCAAACAACAAAAAGTTGTATACTTAAACAAGGAAAACAGACCGTTTCTTTCGAAAAGTTATGTATTAATACAGTTTCCAAAAAACTTCCTTTACAACCAGGTCTAAATAAAGGGCAAATTCTTCAGTTAAAAAAGTACAATTATTAAGAAAAGCTACTTGGCCTAAACTCTTTTAAGGAACAGTTCTAATTCACTAACTTATCAGTACAAGGATCATGCTTATACGATATACGTATGATAGCTGCTGAGTATTCATAATGAAAGGAAAAAAATTCCTCTTCCCTTTCTAAAATTTAATATTTAGCAAAATTATCTTAAGCTGTTTAAGAAAATTTAAACCATACTTGTCTATCTGTAGGAATTGGAGTATCTTTATCTATTGCATCATACTTGGCATGAATAGCCCCCTGCAAAAAATAAGAAAGGATAATATTAATTCATGATATCTTGGATAAATTATTAGTTTAGGCAAAATATATTTATTATAAACCCACCCAATCATTGATAGGCACATTAAAACCCAAAGTACAGGCGGCCAGATGGCTCAGTTGGTTAGAATGTGAGCTCTCAACAACAAGGTTGCCGATTCAATTCCCCCATGGGATGGTGGGCTGCGTCCCCTGCAAATAAAGACTGAAAATGGCGACTGGACTTGGAGCTGAGCTGCACCCTCCACAACTAGATTGAAGCACAACGACTTGCGGCTGATAGGCCCTGGAGAAACACATTGTTCTCCAATATTCTCCAATAAAAATTAATGAAAAAAAAGAATCTCATATGGAAAAAGATGTCCATTATTGACTCATATTTCTTACAAAAAACCCCCCAAAAAACAAAAATCAAAAATACCCAAAGTATACCTCTTAAAAAAAAAATTCTCTACATTTTTTATTTGTGATGAAAGGCTGTGACAATTTGCCATTTTGTTGAGGCAGACATTTGAATTATACACACCAGAAGACAAATGTGTTGGATGAGCCACTTAGCTAATGAGTATGTTTAGCCAAACCACATAGCCTCCGTAATACAACACAGCCATATTATTCCCTATTGGTGTTATCTCAAGCATCGTAAATTTCATGAAGAAATTAAGAGAAAAAAATTGAGGGGGAAACAGAAAGAGCTATGCCACAAGAAATTTTCCTGTTAAAGTTGGTTAAATGAAAGCAAAAATAAAATTGGGATTGTTTAAGGAGTGGTAGGTCAGCACCGGGAAGCAGAAGTTTGAAATAAATGAAAGAGTGGAATATCATGTAGTTATGAAATCATTAAGGGACTAAAGGAATCATTTACAGTTATACTGTTACAGAAGGAATAACTGAATAAACCACTTCAGATGTAATCATGTTCAATAGGGCTAAGCATGGAATAATTCTTATTACTCTGGTTTCGTAATGGTGTAGAAAGAGTCAGGAATTTGGGGTTCAAACTGTGTCATTACTTGCTGTATCAGCTTCTCTGGTACATCTACTTCATGACAGATTTGGACAACCTGAACTCCGTCCTCCTGAATTTCAGCATTACATGGTTCTAGAATTCTAACTAGTAATGTATGGGATGGAACAACACGCATTCTTCTAAAGCAACCACCAAATCAAAGATGTTTGTAAACTCTCATCAAAGGAATCTGGAATAAAGTAGATTTTTTAACAAGGAGTTGAAAAGGATTAAAAATAGTTGAGAGAATTCAGAAAAAAAATGTCTGATGGATATATATATAAGATATTGATAAGAGAATATGTGAAGGCAGGGTGACAAAGAAATTGGAAATGAAAAATCTGGCCAGGATTCGGCCTATAATCATGACTGTTGTCACCAGAGTTCTCTGTTAGCACTGCAAGTCACCCTAATGATTTTGTGACCCTTCTTCCCTCACTGCCACAGATTAGGTGTTGTAGAAGACAAGTAGCTGTTTGTCTTGGTAGCATGGTTCTAGTGGGATAGATGTACTAAAAAGCACAAAATTATATTCATGATTTTTGACAAGGCTCAAATTAGAGTGTAAGGTTTACCCAAACATAGACAGAACTACTTATGAATAGGCAATCCTACTTCTAAATAAACACACTTTATAGGCAGGACAATACACCTATAACTGGTATATATATGCTGTTAAAATATTCTGATATGAAAATTAGTAATCAAGATAATCTCTATGAGCCCCATTTAAATGAAATTTTAAATAATATAAATCTAAGAAGCCTTCAATTATATTTTCCTAGTCTTTTCCTCTATTCTTTTCACTTAAAATTGCCAAATATTCTTAATGCTCATTTTCTCCTGTGTTATTGTCTAACAACTTAAAAAATACATATTTAGAAAGCACTTTCCTTCTTTTTCCTTCTTTCTTAACACCATCACGTTCAACTTTCAACCTTCTCTTTTTTTTCTTACCTCAACTCCCAGAAGAGCAGCCCAGGTTAAACCTCTCATAAGTGGAGGAATGTCAACTCTTGCTTCTTTCCAGATTTGATTTTTTTTATACGGATAGGCCTACAGATGAAAAAAAACATGAAAAAATGTCTCAAATTAGCACGTACCATCTTTTAGTCTGTAAAGTCCTGAATATACACCAGTGATAAAACTGAAGGTGATCTTCAATAAATTTCTAAGTATCTGAAATTACTTTGGTGTTAGTAATACCTGTAAGTTGGCAGTGGAATGGTTCCCTATATTCTATAAATCTTGTATACAACAAAAGAGAGGAGCTGTTTCTACTGTTTCTAATCATTCCTCTCTATTTTGTGCTTTGAAAGAATTACGAATGAGTCATGTGGAGAATAATGTTACCAGCCTCATATGGGTTAAATAATGTATGTATAGCACTTTGTAATATATCTGGAGATATAGAAATTATTTAATAAATATGTTATAATTATGGCTACTTCTATATCTTTGCACATAAATGTGTCCTTTTATACATTTGTACTTAAGGAGAGAGTTCTACAAAAGAATTATTGCGACAAAGGGTGTGGAGGCTGTTACAGCTTTTGATATATACTTCCCAACTGCTTTTTATAATGTTTCAGTCACTTTACACTCATTCCAAAGGAATAAGAGTTCCAATCTTAATGCATCTTTGCTCACTTTACTAATTTGGTTATCAAAAAAGCCTATTTAATTATTTTGGATTCCTAGTGAGGATAAATATTTTGAATAGATTTACTGACTAGTTCTATTTCTGTTAGGTTCCTTATCAATTTTTCTGTTTCAGTATTAGTGTTTTTCCTGTTGATTTTTAAGTTCTTTAAATAGTAAGGATATTAATCTTTTGTGTAATATGATTGTGCATATATTACTGCATCTTTGTTTTTTACTTTTTAATTTTATGTACTATGAACACGTATCATTTTTATAATTACATGTTAATCAAAAAAGATAGGTCATAAGAATTACTCTTTTTATGACATCAAGAGTCCCTAAGAATTATCAAGGCAATATAATAAGGATGTACGTGGGCCCTTGTAACACTTCACATTTTGGAATCCCTACCTTTAGCAGCCTGTCAAAGAGAATGATTCTGTTCAGTTGGTACTCTGTGTCCCTCTCTCGGATGATTAAAGGGAGTGTGGCAGCTGCAGACAACTCATTATTGCTATTCGAATGAGGTAAATTAGACTGGCTGTAAAAAAGAAACAAAAGCAGAAAAATTGACAAAATGTACAACATTTTTTTAAAAACACCATGTTACGTGTTCTTTTTAGAAAGTACTTTTCAAAGAAAATAGTTAAGCTTCTTACCAATCTAACATAAACAGAAAAGGAATATAAGTGTAAAAGGAGACTATATATATACTTACTCATCTTCAAGTAGTGGGTAAAATGCTTCTCCACCAACATCTTTTAATCTCTGTGAATTTAAAGAGAAAATATTTATGCATGGGGATTTGAGACAGAAACACCGATCTGTATTTAAAAGGAAAAATAATGTAAAAATTATGAATTTATAAAGGTACCAAGAGAAGTATAAAATACAATTTAAAATTCATTCCTGTCATAAACATGCAAATATACTATACCATTAGTGATTAAATTTAGCTGTGAAGACTAGATTTTTGTATTTTGATTTTTTTTTTACTTGCAGGTGTCTCTTGTAAATGAATGTCAGACACCTACTATGATATTTTCCAAATACAGTTCAGAATTACTAAAATTAGTATAAAATTTAATAAAATATTTTAAAATTACATGTTAAAAATGTACTTTTTAAATACATATCCCTTAATTTAAAGCTCAAGTTAGATTTATTTTTACTTCGACATTAATACAAATTAAGACAAAAGTAAGGTGCTAATAAAAAGGATTTAGAGAAACTTCTCACATCATACTTTGAACATGTATGATTCAAATACCTAATAAACAATTGATAAAGCTCAATTCTCTTAATTACTTTTTTCACAACGTCATTATAATAAATGTTGTTCCAATAATAACATTGTCAGGATTATAAGTATTACTTAAAAACGTAAGAAGGCAGGCAGTCATAAAGTAACATCTTAGAACATCCTAAGCAGGGTATTCATTTAAGCAGGGTGGTTAAAGTTAATGCTATCGTGCCTGCTGCTCTGCTCTTCAGTTCACCTTCCAACTTGGAGGCAGAACATCTTTTCCTGTGGGAACTAACACTGAAGCTCAAGTTGTGTGTATAGCGAGCACTGATCTATGGATTAGAGTCATTGTGCACTCACCCATGAGTTATTCCAGAATTTTTAAAAGCCAAAGAAAAATCTTACC
Source organism: Rhinolophus ferrumequinum (assembly GCF_004115265.2). Taxonomy (NCBI): domain Eukaryota; kingdom Metazoa; phylum Chordata; class Mammalia; order Chiroptera; family Rhinolophidae; genus Rhinolophus; species Rhinolophus ferrumequinum. The sequence goes on from NC_046288.1 coordinate 56,090,632, forward strand.
CAACACTGAAATCTGACAAACACTGAATTTCCGCTTGGCTTCTCTCTAAAATTTGACATGCACTTATCCTATTTTGCTTTAAACCGTTATTTCTTTCATGGATTAAAATTCTATGCAGAAAAATAATATTCCCCCAAGTTTCACTGCATAATTAATATACATATACTTTTTTAAGTTTGGGTTTTACTGTCTTGAAAGTCATAAATATTAATTTTAAGTATCTAGTCTGCTTTTTTTCTAATTAAAAATTTAGCATATTATGGGTTAAAAACCAAAATACTTATTCAGAAAAGTATATGGTAAAAATGATTATTTGGTTTCCATATTGTTTTTAAAATCAGCAACATTAACATTTTTTCCTTAATATTTATAAAAAAATATTTTAAATTTCAAGTGAAATGTAAAACAGTTGAGTAAGTTAAATTAAAGCCTTGTTTTCATTTAACTTGTATTCACATAATTTGGATTATATTTAAGTTAAAGAAACAAATTAAGAGTAAAATCAAATCAGTTAAAACCATATATTTTAGATGTATTTTACTGTTTGTTGCCTTGTATTGCTATTTATTTTTTCCACTATACACATTCTTTCTCTTTAATGAGATTATAAGTTCAATGTATTATGTAGTAATAATTACATATATTATTTTCTGTTGCTGGCATTATGACAGATAAAAGAGATTCTAATACCCTCCTACTATATAACATGAAATATCAAATGACAGGAAAAGCCTTAAAAAGTAAGGAAAATACAGCTATCTGAGACACAAAGCTGGGCTTAGAAAGAAAGGAGCTAAGCCAGCACTAAAGTACACGATCACCATGGCCTAAGGTGTTAAAGCACCATGGGACTAAGCTTTGGACACCTGATTAACAGGTAGTCAGACAGGGGGACACTATGCTAAATCCAGGTAAAGAAAGAAAGGTGTGTTTATATATATTTAATTATAGTTGACATTCAATATTAATCTACTTCAGCTTCATGTATATAGAGCAGTGGTCAGACATGTACACAGTCTATGAAGTGATCCCTCTGATAAGTCCAGTGCCCACCTGGCACTCTATGTGATCTTTACAACATTATTGATTATATTCCTCATACTGTATTTCACATCCCCATGACGATTTGGTAACTACCAATCTGTACTTTACAATCCTTTCACCTTTTCCCCCTTCTAGTCTTTGATGTGGGGAAGAAAAATACTCAATTTCAGCTCCTTCTAGCCTTCCTGTCTCACCTAAGGAGATAGGGAGGGAAATGAGAAACATATGTGAAGGACACAGCCCAGAGACACAGGCTCACTAAAAGACTGAGATCTAATCACAGGATTAAAGAACACTTTCCCTCCGCTAAATTACCTCCCTATCAATAGGGCTCCTGTGTAATAACAGGGGAGTACAGCTAAAAGAACAACAAGCCTCAGACTGTATTTAAAAAAGTCTCTAGAGAAACTCAAAGACAACAGGGGAGACAAGACCAAGAACACTTGAGGAAATTTTAACCTCTGCCAGAAAAACTACATGAACACTAAACAGCTAGGTAAACAGATAATCTTGAACTAAAGGCCTATTTATCACAGTTCCTTTTACTGATACATCATGCCAGGTTTACAACAAAAAAATTGTAAGGCATGCTAAAATGCAAAAAACGATATTCTAAAGCGACAAGGAAAGCTTTAGAACCAGATTTATATATGGCAAAAATTTTGGAATTATCAGACCAGGAACTTAACTATGATTAATATGCCAAGGGCTCTAGGAGAAAAAGTAAGCAGCATGCAAGAACAGATGGGTAATATAACAGAGAAATGAAAATTGTAAAAAAAGAGTCAAAAGGAAATACCAGAAGTGGGAAAAAAAAAAGTAAAAGACATGAATCTCTCTGATGGATTCATCAGTAGACTAGATATGCTAAGGAAAGAATCAGTGAGTTTGAAGATATATCAATAGAAATTTTCTGAACTGAAATACAAAGGGAAATGAAAAAGAATGAAAAAAAGTAACAATATCCAAGAAGGATGAAGCAATTAAAAAAGATGCAACCAATGTGTAATAGGAATACCAGAAGGGAGTGAGAGAAACAGAGGAAATATTTGAAGTAATAATGACAGAAATTTTCAAAATTAAACAAACACCAGGAAGCTCAGAGAACACCATGCAGAATAAATACCAAAACAAATAAACAATCCCCCAAAACCTAGGCATATTATATTCAAACTATAGAAAATCAAATATCTGGAAAGAAGTAAGAGCTGGGATTGGGAAAAGGAGTGATGGGGTAAACCTTACCTATAGATGAACAAAGATACAAATTACACTGGACTGTTCTTCAGAAACCATGCAAGTGAAGAAAATAAAGTGAAATGTTTAAAGTACTGAAAGAAAAAAAAAACCAAGCAAACAAGAATTCTGTACCCAACAAAATAACCCTTCAAAAGTGGAGAAACACATTATTTGTTGGACAACAAAAATTGAAGGAATTTGTTGCCAGTAGACCTGCATTGAAAGAAATGTTAAAAGCAGCTCTTCAGAGAGAAGGAAAATGATATAGATCAGCTTGAAAACACATAAAGAAAGGAAGAATGTTACAGAAAGAATAAATGAGTACAAGATATATCTTTCATTTTTCTTATTGTTACTTGATTTAAAAATAACAGTTTGTTCAAAATAATAAATCAATGTATTTGTTGAAAAGCTTATGGATAAGTGAAATGACTGACAGCAATGTAATACGGGATGGAAAGAAGGAAACGGAAATACAGTGATACAAAACACCTACCCTGCATTACCCAGGAAGTAGTATAGTGTTATTTGAAAGTGAACTTCTATTAGGTGTGAATGTATACTGCAAATTTTAAGGAAACCACTAATTTTTTTTCCCATTAGTTTCAGGTGTACAAAACAATGTAATAGTTACACATTTATATCCATTACAAAATAATAAACCCTCCCCCCCCATCTACCACCCTCTGACATTGTATATATCTGCTACAATTCCATTGACTATATTCCCTATCTGTACTCCACATTTTTTAAAAGAAGTATAATTGCTATGGTAAAGATGAGAGAAAATGGAATCATATAAAATAGTCAATTAAAACCTGAGAAAGCAGAAAAAGAAGTGAGAGAGAGAGAGAGAGATAGAAAGAGAGAAAAAAAAACAAACAGGAGGGCACGGAATTCAGAACAGTTACACACATGGCAGATATCAATCTAACTATATCAATAACTAGTTTAAATGGGAATGGTCTAAATCTACCAATTAAAAGACAGAAATAGTCAGTGTGCATGAAAACAAAATAGGATCCAACTCTATGTTGTCTATAATAAACACGCTTTAAAGTCATAGATAGGTTAAAGGTAAAGATACTGAGTAAGACATACCATGGTAACATTAATTAAAAGAGAGTGGGATAGCTATGCTAATTTCAAACAAATCTGACTTCAGAGCAAGAAACATCATATACACACATACACATATTCTATTTATAAGAGCAACAATAACATATCTCAGGAATAAATTTGATAACTGATATATAAATATTAAAAAGAAAATCATGGTATAAAATAAAGTGGTAATTCTATATCATGATCAAGAAATAGGACTCCATATGTTAAATGTATTAATTTTCTACATTTAACCAAGAAATTTTCAATGCATTTCCAATCAAAATCCTATAATTTTTTAATGAAACTTGGTAAGATGATTATAAAAATCATACAGAAGAGCAAGATGTTAGAGCTCTTCGTCCATCTTGAAGAGAACAAATTGGGGATCTTTTCTTGCTAGACATCAAGACCTCATATAAAACTATGAAGTAAGAGAGAGTGTTCAGAACAGAAAGTACAGAATCATACCCATGCATATATGAAAGAGTTGACACTATAGATAAAAAAAAGCAGAGTAAATTATTTAATATGTGGTGCTGTGACAAGGAATTACTTCTTATGAATGAAAAATTATATTAGCTACCTACCTCATCTCTTACTAAAAAATAAAAATAAAAGTCCAGGTGGATTAATGGACTAAATATGAAAAAAATAATATCTTTAAATCTTTCAGAAGAAAGTATAGAAATACATTACAGAAAATATATTGATAACCTTGGTATAACTTTAAATAAGTTACAATAAGCAAAATATATCACATAAAACATATTTAACTATAAAGAAAAACACTGATAATTAAAATTAAGAATTCTATTCACTAAAAAACAAAAGTTAAAGGAAAAGTCACAGATTACAAAGATATTTGCACTACACATAGCCAACAAAGACTATGTATCTGGAATACATTTTCAAAAGTCCTCAAATCAATAAGAAATCACTCAATAAAAAAATTGGCAAAAGATATGAACTAGTCATGTGTAGAACAGGTAGAAAACAGACAAAAAATATGAAAGAACAAAAAATAAGAAAGTTGTGAAAGAACTCACAACTGCACTATAATAAGGGAATTAAAAATTGGTATTATAGCAAAATACCCTTCCACACCTTTTAGAGAAATAATTTTTGGAAAATTTGATACCATGTGATACCAAGTATGTGGAGAAATGAAAACCTTTATCCAATAATTGTAAAAAGATAAACCAATAAAACCACTTTTGTGAACAATGAAATAATGCATACTTAAAAAAAAAAAAAGATTTGAAGCAAATTTGCCAAAACACCATTCTTACATTTCTTAGTTGGCATAATGACAATGTCACAGTGGTATCATCTAATAATGAGCTTCTATCTCGACCTTGTCCAAAGCTTTCACCATCTTCAAAGAGAAAACTGAAAAGATTTTTAAAAATATTATTTTAATCAGCATACAAAATCCGATATAGTGTTTCTTTTAGAAAATAAAACTGTATTCTAAATCCTCAATCCCTTCATTAAAGAAATAAATTCCATGATGAATGAGTTAACAAAAAATATATACCTGCTGGCTGAAAACTCTCTAAACAATTCTCATTTTAAAATATGTGCTGATTTGGTAAGAATATAGTATATAAGCATGAAGCATTTTGGAAATATAAGAGTAGAATTTACACTCTGTTCAGGCAGTTTCAATGCTAAAATAACTCTCTTGACACAATGTACGAGGTATAATCAAACAATAAGGTGAATGTTTAAATAAAAAAATAATTATTACAGTGAAAGACACATTTCCATCAATACCCCTCAAAATACTCTCCCTTGCTTCAAACACACTTATCCCATTGTCCTTGCCACTTTCTGAAGCAGTTCTGGAAATCTTCTTTCGTGAGTGTCTTTAGTTGCGCTGCCTCGATGTCCTGAATCCTTTTGACTTTGGGGAAGAGCCAGAATTTGCATGGTGCCAGATCTGGTGAATAAGGTGGATGAGGACACACCGTAATGTTTTAATTTGACAGAAATTGCCATACCAGAAGCGATGTGTGACACGGAGCATTGTCATGATGGAGGATGATTTATGCCACACTTTAAAACACACTTTCTCTCAACCGTAGCTCACACCCAACTGACTGCACCAAACAAGTTGAAATTTGTCGCACACTGTTACTAAGGTTCCATGTGCCTGTATTGAAAATCCCTACCTTTCTACTGTGGTTTGTGATCAAAACGGGAAATGCTCCGTGTTACACATTGCTTCTGGTACAGCAATTTCTGTCAAATAAAAACATTACAGTGTGTCCTCATCCACCTTATTCAGTGGATCTGGCACTGTGCAACTTCTGGCTCTTCTCCAAAGTCAAAATGACCATGAAAGGTAAACGTTTTGAATCGATTCAGGACATCGAGGCAGCCATGACAGCACAATTAAAGACACTCACAAAAGAGGACTTCCAGAACTGCTTCATAAAGTGGCAAGAATGACGGGATAAGTGTGTTCAAAGAGAGGGGGAGTGTTTTGTGGGAGATTAATGGCAATGTGTCTTTTACCGTAATACATTTTTTTAAATTTAAACATTCACCATAGTTTTTGATCACACCTTATAAAAGTGATCCTGAGAATGTTTAGATGAGTGAAGAATGAGAAAATCAGGAAGAAAAATTATAATGATGGTAACTTCTCAGGAGAAAGAATATTGAATAATGCATGAAATTTACTTAGTATTTCAGAAAATTACTTTTGAGAATTTATATATCCTTCAAACCATTTATTCTTGGAATTTCTATCATCTTATTTCCTGATTTTCTACTTAATTCAATATGTGAGCTGTCTAACTGAAGTTAATACTTAAAAATTAGTTTAAAGGGGGGAAAAGTAGATAACGAATAGTCTATACAAATCATTAACCACCAAATTTAACATATGATGAGCAGATTATTTCTAGTTAACTATAATAAACAAATCTAATGCAAAAATCTAAAATTAAAATTATAAAGTATTGGTGGAAACTAGAGATTCAGGTTCACTTTTTTATGAATAAATATAAAGAACAATGGAACAGGAAAACCTTTGTCCCTTAGGGCTGTATTGTTATTTAACTTCCAATCTAACTTATAGGATGATGTCCAGGATCTTACACAGTTCTGTAGATTTTTCTCAACAGTGACTCAGCTGCAGAATGAGCTCTAGGACAAGCAATGACACCATACAATACACTTACATTTACAAATATAATTGGAAATAGAACATGTTTTTTCTTAATAGGCACACTAGTTGATTAACTCTCTTGAATATTACTGTTCTTTCTGACTTTTACATTTTTAATTTACTGAACATCAATTATTACAAGATATTCCAAAATAATAATTTTACTTCAAATAGAGGATAAAGCAAATTATAAAAAATAATGTTTAATACAAATATTGAAGGGAATTCTGCAATTTGATATTTCAACCAAAAATGTAAGGCATTAACTTCCCATTGCTTTCATAATCACTTAGCTGAAATGTCTACCAAAAATTTTTTTTAAATTATTACTAGATATTTTTCGTTTCCAAAATTTTTTTTTGCTTACTTGGGAAGGGTGCAGATAGGTGGTTTGGATCGAATGATTTCCTTATTGACAAGTTCTTTTTCCAAGTCACCTCCAGCTAAACACCAAAGGTAATACACTTCTTCAATAGATCTTTCTGCCAGGTAATTGCTGTTTATATCTATTAATGGCAAATTAAAGAGAATCATAGCTATCTCACTTTCTGTTTTTATTAAAAGGCAACAGACAATAGCTGATAGTCTAAAAAGGTAAAAACTGAAAAACATGGTAAGATATCCTTTACAACATTCATACTATAAAATGCACTGAGGATGAAATGCAGATATATATATTGGATGTACATTCAGTTTCTTTGAGGAAAAGTTAAATTTTTACAATTTAGGTAAGAGATACATGGGAGGTGTGTGTGTGTGTATATCAGGCTCAATGGGAAAGGAATAGGGCAGAAACAAGCACACGGGTGGGCAACCAACACAAACTGTCTCGTCCTTCATGTCTTAATTGCTGCCTCTTCTGAAGACTCTTTCTTGATGACTCAGGCAGGCTATGCTTCCACAGTGCTATGTCCATACTGACCTCCATTAGTAGTAATTGTGTGACTAAATTCTCCATCTGCCTCCCCATTTGGCATGAATGTTACTTGAAGATACAGTGTGTGGAACATAGTAAGAACTCAATAAATATCTGACTGACTGAATGTTTAGTCACCACTTCCTGCCATGACTTAACTCATAACTTTTTAGTGTAAGAGTAACTTACTGGTGTCACTAATACACACATTCTGAGAGTTGTAATTTTCATGGAGAAATAAAAACAAATTGATACCTCTTAAAATGTGGAGTATAATAGTATTGACTTCCTATCAATAGTATTACTTTTAGAGATCATTTATAATAAATTATATATAATGCAATAAAAATGTTGATGTAATGAAGACCTGATTTAAGCATTAAGATTTGAGATGAAAATAGGACTTTGCTTTACATAATAATTTTTTTTGTGGTTCTACTTCTTCTCTTTGAGTCTTCAAGTTCTTGCTCTGAAGTAATTTAAATTTAAATGATTAACATGTCGCTATATTTTAAGCACATCCAGAATTATCTTTTAATTCCAAGCTAAGTGTCCATAAAGTCGCACTAATGTATTATATATATTGTTGATAAATTCCAAACTGAAACTAGGATAAGGGTACTTCCTTTAAACACAAAGCTTACATTATTGCCTATGTCTCACGCATCATTACCTTTACACAGCTGACTGATATCCTCAGGCAGAGTTAAATCGGCACATCTCAGAGAAGAAGAAAACAGACTGGCAGGTTTGATAAACGGCGTGTATAAAGGTGCCACTTCACTGAACACATTGTCCTGCATTAATTCATCTGGGGTTGGCCTTGACAAACACATTTGAAATACAGAGCACGAATGAAAGTCATTAAAAATTTCCTAGAATAACAACACAGATTCAAGTGGACAGTTAAAAATATTAAATATCTCATTAGCAAGGAATATAATATAGCTTTCTTTGGCAGAGCCTAGGAGTCTTTCTAGAACCATCAAGTGACTGTAAGTAGTAAGCTGAATTTTTTCCCTCTGTTGTGCTTTTTGCACCTTATGATCTATCAAAATTATTACATATGAGCGTCTTCATTTTTTTACTTTTAGCTTGACAACCACGTATTTTACTAGATATCTTAAATAATAAAATTGAAAACTAATGATACCTCTTGGCTTTCTTCCTATTCTCTTAATTTAGTGTAGCATATTTACCCTGAACTATGCTTTTAGTATCATTGCCCTGTTCATAACATGCATTAGTAAAGATGTTTGTCTATGGACAGATTAGAACACATTATCTTCAAATATTATACATCTAAGGGAGTTCAGGGCCAACATATGGCTAACAGTGACATCATCAAATGAAAATAAATAAAAAAAATTCTAAGAAATCCTTTTATAATGAACAATTGCTAGCTTACCTCACCACTTATTCAAGTTCTTTGCTAGAATACATATTGTCAAAAAACTTGTTTTCATTTCTCTTCTATTTTTTGAGTCTGGGAATATGTACATCCACTCCACAGTTGAGCTAATTTTTTAATTGGAAGCTAGGAAATGAGCTAGTGACTTCTTTTGGTATATTCCAGTTTTCTGATGACGATTCACTTATTTTTTTCTTCTTTAATCAACATACATTAAAGCTATTAGGTTGATGCAAAAGTAATTGTGGTTTTTACAATTATTTTTAACCTTTGAAACCGCAATTACTTTTGCACCAACCTAACGTAACTACCAGTTATGATACTGATGTCAATTATATAGTACTATATATATATATATAAATATTCTTATTTAATCCTTTAGTACTATAACTAATTAGGAAAAAAAATCAGCTACTTATTTGTTAAAGATCTCAGTGTAATCCCAAACTGTTAATAATACTGACCTCTTGGAAGGGTGGAAGGTGAGGCACTTCTTCAAAAGATCTATCACATTTTCAGGTAGCTCCTGGTAAATAAAGAGAGAAAAAAACCAAAGTGATCCATTTTAAAAAATATGTTTTACTCAAATGATTGCTAATCTTAGGATGTTTTGATTTTTTAAAAAGTCTTTATTTGGACTTTATCCAAATTTATATTAGTTTTTTACTTTGTGAAAAACAAATAAACACAGCTTTAATATAACCTGCTATTGGATTCCCAAAAGGGAAAATAAACAAATTTTCAATAACAGATTAATGACAAACCTTTATAATGTCCAGACAACCATGCTCTTCAGCCAGAACTATTATATTGTCATCTACACAGTCTATAAAACAGAAAAATTTTATGATTAATGCTGCTTTTTTAATTTATCAGACTGACTGACTGAGTACTGAACTCTGATAATTGTTTTAAAATTGTGTAATGCAGTTTGGGAACTTCTAATATTAAAAAGCTTGTGACTTTTTAAACTTTCCTTATGTATTTTGATACAAATAAATACTGCAAACACTAAATACTAATTGAATCACAGATACTGAAAAATAGCAGCTTAAATTTAAGTGATATAAAGCAGCAATTCAAGGAGGTAGATTCGTACTCTCTCTATACACATATTACTCTTTAAAAAAACTGATTTTTTTCAAGATTATCAATTTATTTTTATTATATACAATTAAGGGAATGTACACATATTTCTCTGAGGATTAAAAGTGCAAATAAATAGTCTGTAGACCACATTTAGAAATCCCTGAGACTCTTCCACAGAGCTAGTATCAATCAATGTTATGCAATTTCATTTATAATTCATTATTAGTTAATATTTCTTAATACTATTCTGTACATATTCTTACTTGTAAATCGTATTTTCCTATACACCAATCCGTCATTCTCTTACATGAAGTGCTCTATCAGTGTTTTTTCTGTCCTTTTTTACCACACATGCTTAATTTATTCCACTCTGAAGTAGATTACACAAATTTTTATATATTTGAATTATAAATATTTGAATCTAACATACATGTAAAATATATGAGCTTTTTATAAGGAAAAATAAAACATTCTTCCTCAGTCATATTCACACAAGTCATTAAACAGAAAGCTCAAAAGTTAAGATACATTGTCTGAAAGTAAACTGCTACAGAGAAGTATAATTTCATATTCTCATATTTTGATTTCACAAGTTTAGTTGGCTAGATCATGAAACTAATTTTATATCCATTCATGTTATTCCGTGGTGAATAAGGAAAGCTCCATTATAATACTTCAGAAGGCACTTCTTAAGTTGTCCTATTAATGCTTACCACTGATCATGAGAAAATTGAAGAGTGAGGATATTTTAGTATTCACTATTTTAGACACATTCTTAGCGTGTATGACTACTAACAGTCACTAAAGATTATATTTATAGATGAAGATAAATTGTGCGACACTTACCCAAGGTAAGCAAGAATTTTAGTCTTTCAGAAATATCCAAGCTCTGAAATAATTTTCTTCCCTAAATCAAATAGGAAAAGAATTCAAGTTAACATTTGCATCTTTTTTCTAGGGAGATTTTTCCCCCCAGAGCTGAAAATGATTTTATCAGGTACTTGTATTTCTTTTCAGAGGTTTTATGAGATCCTTTTTTTTTTTTGGGGGGGGGATTTTTTAAAGTTAGTTCCACTAAAGAGAAATTATTGGTGATGTAATTTTTTTTCAAATGTTGCATAATATTTAAATTTAAACATTTCATATATCTATGGATCATTACATTTTAGTTTGACACCAAACATTGCTACTTTTAAATAATTTGTTTATTTTTTTCAATTATAGCTGACATTCAATATTATATTAGTTTCAAGAGTAGAGTATAGTAGTTAAGACATTTATATAACTTCCTAAGTGATTGCCTGATAACTCCAGTACCCATCTGGCACCACACATAGTTATTACCATATTATTGACTGTATTCCCTATGCTGTACTTTACATCCCTGTGACTATTTTGTAAGCATTGTTATTTTTAGACCCACATCCCTGGATGTCTAGAGGGATTCCAGGCTACCAGGACTTATTTGATTAGCAGTCCAAGATTCTTTCTGGGAAAGATTCATATTATCCTTTCATCTAACCAACTAATTCTTACTTTTATATATTATGATCCAGGCAATCTGTCGTCTCTATTGAGAAACATTCCATGAACTCCTTTCTCCTCTCACAATGTCTCAGATAGCCATACTTTGTGCTCCCATAACACCTGGTATGTTTCTTTATTTTAAAACATACATATTGTATTTTAATTGTTTCCTCATTAGTGGGCTTCAGATGGCTGGCTCCTTGGAATGAAGTCTGGAATCAAACACTGTAACTTCAATGATTATGTCTTGAGCAACTATCGTATATATCAGATTTCATTTTCTACCACCATTTATATAATTTGGGCAAATTACTTAACCAATTTAAGCCTCACTTTACTCATGTATAAATGTGGAATATTAACTGTACAAACCATACAGGTTGCAGTGAGGGTTATTTAATGTATTAAAAAATGCTTAGCATTTTTTTGCACATAGAAAATGCTTCATAAATGTTGAATATTATGTTTCTCTTATTATAAATTAAACTTGTATGATCCTTCAAATAGACTTAGAATGAGAAAGCTTAAGAAGATAGGCCGGTCTTTATGTAGAGAAAAAGAGACTCTTTGATTTTTTTTTTTTAATAAAAAGAAAAGAAATAAATTTTCTCAAAGACTTAAGAAATTAGAACTATAGGTAGAGATGATTGAAAAAAGTTTCCCTTCTCTCTTCTCAATCTCTTACACTGTCATATTGTCTAAAAAATTACAATCTTCTAAAAGATTAATATATTAATCTTCTAAAAATTTTGATTTCAACAATACTCGTATCGTGTTTCAAATTTTAAACGGCCCCCATATTTTATATGACTAAATATAAACTTCTCAACTTAGTATTTAAAGTCTCCTAGGTTATGGCTTCAACACATCTTTTCAGTCTAAATGCTATTTACTATTTATCTCCCCTGTGGTAACTACACACGCTGTAGTTAAATTTGATTACTTGTAATACAGTGAACACACTCTGCCTTTTCAGGCTTACAGGCTTTGAGTCAGGTTATTTCCCTACCAGTGATTTTTATTCATGTCTATCAAAATTCTATGTATCATTTCATTTTCACTCCTGAATGTCAATTTTGTGAGTTAAAGCATTCAAAATTCAAAATTACTTTCTCCCAGCATTTGATTGGCATTGTCCCACTGTTTTCTTGCTTCCTCTCTGCTAAGAAGTGCCAATCTAATTCTCATTCCTGTAGGCAATATGTCTTTTCACTCTGAGAGCTTTTAAAATTTTCTCATTAACACTGATAAAGACATCAGCACTTTGTAAAGGCAATTTAGTGTTTTGGTTAAGAGTACAGCTTTGGATGCAAACTAATAGGTACAAATCTGCTCAACTACGTACTATTATGTAACAGACAGGTTGCTTAACCTCTCTGTACCTCAATTTCCTAATCTGTAAAGTAAAACAAAACTAATTAGATAAACTTCATAAGACTGGTGTGATAATTGATTGAGATAATAGGTGAAAACATATTAGAAAAATACCTGCCTCTTGATAAGTGCTCATGAAACGGTACCTATTATTTTATTATTGGTTATCTCTTAAAAGTTTAGAATAGGACTCATAGGTACTGGTTTTTGTTGTTGTTTGTTTTTGTTTTTTTCCATTCCCTTTGCAAGGTAATTAGGGGGTTCTTTCAAACCATGGACTTTACTCACTACTTCTGATATTACTGTAAGACAGATAATAGAACATCTGAATCGATCTTCCCTGTCTTTTAAAATTTCTTTTATATGTTAAAATTCTTTATCTCTTTGTGTCATATTCTAGGAGAATTACTCAATTTCATCTTCTATGTGCAGTCTCTCCCGCTTACTATGATCTCTCTATTTAGTTCTTTATTTCAGTAATATATTTTTCTCTTAAACCTCTTACCTGGTTGTTGTTCTTTTCAGTACATATTATTGATTCATAGTTTCTATACTTGTTTCATGAATGGAACTGTTTCTTTTATCTCTTAAACAACATGTATATTTATTTTAAAGTCTTTTCAATGGTATAAATTCTTCTTTTGTTTATTTTTTATTGTAGAGTTCATCTTTAGATGTTTGGTGTTTTTTAGAAATGTACTCAGTTTTTAATTCATTTTTTAACACATCTTTTGGACAATGGAAACTTCTGGGTGGCAGAGTGGCTGTACTGACTTTCTGGTGATATGCCAAGAGCTTCCTAGCAAAATTGTCTTGGTTAAAGCTTTTCACCTAGTTCCTTAGAATTTCTAGTGCACCCAAAGTTTGCTGTTTTAGTATTTTATACAAATCTAAGGGCTTGATGAGGGAGAGGAAAATTTAGGCTTATGTTCAATTTGCTATCCTTAAATGAGACTGTTTAAACTTTGAGTACCACTTAAAATATCATGAAGCCATATGACGGAATTAATATTTCCTTTCTTGGTATTCCATAGCTCTCTGTTTACCTTCAAAGTTTATGGATCTGAATTAAATTATAAGTTCTTTCACAATGTGTTTATCCCGTGTTGCATTTGTCATGATGTTATACATACAGTAAATAATCATCAACATTTATTGAATTGAATTACTCATATAAGACATACCCAGATCATTAGTAAAAAGTTTAGATATGGGGCCGGCCCGGTGGCTCAGGCGGTTGGAGCTCCATGCTCCTAACTCCAAAGGCTGCCAGTTCAATTCCCACATGGGCCAGTGGGCTCTCAACCACAAGGTTGCCGGTTCAACTCCTCGAGTCCCGCAAGGGATGGTGGGCTCTGCCCCCTGCAACTAAGATTGAACACGGCACCTTGAGCTGAGCTGGGCTCGGTTGGAGCGCCGGCTCTCAACCACAAGGTTGCCGGTTCAATTCCTTGAGTCCCACAAGGGATGGTGGGCTGCGCCCCCTGCAACTGGCAACTGGACCTGGAGCTGAGTTGCACCCTCCACGACTAAGACTGAAGGGACAACAACTTGACTTGGAAAAAAAGTCCTGGAAGTATACACTGTTCCCCAATAAAGTCCTATTCTCCTTCCCCAATAAAATTAAAAAAAAAAAAAAGTTTAGATATAGGTGATGGTAATAAAAAGGAAAAGCTCTATTCTTCACATTTACACTTAGGCATACTTCACATTCACATTCCAAAATAATTTTTCATTTAGGCTATGGTCATAAACAAAAATGAGATTTACTATCATTTCATACCAATGAAAAGTAAGATGGTCTAGACAAAGAATAGCAAAGAATGAAAAAATCTGGCATTTTCTATTAGAAAAAGCAGTGCCAATATGTAAACTACAAATGTTATTATGAATATCTTAGTATTAATCATAAAAGCTAACATTTATGAATTGTTCTCTTATAATACCCTGTATTAAGTACCTTATATAAATTATTTCGTTTAATTTTTCCAACAACTTTACAATATAGACACTATTACCATTTATAGAAGTGAAACACAGGCCTTGAGAAGTTAGGCTAGCTACCCTAAGTCACAGAGTTATACTCTGCAGCATCAGAATTCAAACCCAGTTCTTTGTGACTACAGTAGCTTGTTTCTTAACTATTATGCTTTACTACCTCTGATGTTGAATTAATTCTTAAATACAAAAAATGAGAAAAACAGTGTAAACTCAATTCTTAGATATGGTAAAAATTAATGATTTAATAGGTTCAAAGTATTTTTAAAATACATTGGAAGACAGAAACAATAGATAAATAATAAAAATTTCTGCCTTAAAGTAGATAAATTTGACAAATATTATAAGAGGAAAGGAGAGCAAAGAAGACAGGGACCTGGGGCTGGCAGGTATTTGGAGGTAGGCTCAACAGACTATTAGTTGTCCCGCCAAAATTACTGTCGTCTTGGACATGACAGATTGTTAGCTGTCCCTCCCATTCTACTCAACTTTTTTCTCAATAGTTAGGTGTCCTGCTAAAGACTACATTTCATAATCTCTCTTGTACCTTTATGTGGCCACATGAGTAAGTTGTCACCCGAGAAAAGTAGAGTTGATGATTGGAACTTTTAGATCATGTTCTGAAAGACAGTTACCATGAACTCACTCTTCTCCTTTCCTTATGGCTAAAAAAAGGTGCTAAAGAGAGAACTCTGGAAACCAGATGTTGAGAACGGTGGAGCCATCCCTGGTAGCCTTGGTTTCTGCATGACATTGTGTAATAAAGCCCACTGTACCCTTGCTGGACAATTACATGTGGGAGAAAAAAATCTATGTTCTTTAAGCTATTTTTAATTCCTTTGTTTTTAATAGCAGTTTGTCTTCACCTTAATAAATACAAGTATAGAAGGTATCTGGGGAAGGCCTCAAAAAGCCAATATACAACGTGAGTTTTATGGGAAACATAAGAGGAGAGAAGAAGAGAGGAGAAGAGACAAGAAGGTATTTAAGACTACCACAGAATGGAGAGAGAGCATGAACATATCAAAGAATGTAAGTTAACAATTAGTACAGTGTAAATGTTTTATACGTAATGTAAGTGCAAACATTTCTAGAGACATCAAAATGATATTTACACTTGGTAAAATTTATATTTATAATAAGTAAAAGTGTATACATTTCTAGAAATACCAAAATAATAGGCAAATTCTCAAACAGGATTTTTTAAAAAGTCCAATTGAGAACTGAGCTGTTTCTCTTCCTAACTAGTCAATTTGCAAAGCAAAATCTTATTATTACGAAGTAGCTTTCCTATCCAAAAATATTATTCTAGTAAACACACAATTTTATTTCTATTAGTTTAATATTTCCTTATACATACCACACAAAGCTCAAATAAAATGATTCCAAGAGACCATACATCTGATTTGGGGCCAGAAGGCAATGGTTTTTCACTTGGCACATGATCAGTGGTTTTGAAAATTCCTTGTGCAATTACCTCAGGTGCCAAGTACGATGGATACCTATAATGATATGTTAGAAAGATAAATAATTACTATGAACTACAAAGGGGGTAAGAAGTAGTAGTACATTTTATCTTAGAAAATATTATTTATTACTTTGAGTAGCAGGAGTATCAAAATATATAAAAATATATAAACTGAAAAGACTCATTTCTGTATTCCAGTCACTCACAGATACTTCTGTATATATAAACTTGACCACCCATCACCACTGTCCCACAGGCAGCATACTATACACATTACTCTGTACACCTTCTTTTCACTTAAAAGTATGTTTTAGAGCTCATTCCATAGAAATAAGTATAGAAAAAAGTATGTTTTAGAGCTCATTCCATAGAAATAAGTATAGATTTGCCTAATTCTTTTTGAAAACTGCTAATAATTTTATTGTTTTGATGAACTTAATTTATTTGACCAAACTTCAATGAAGAACATTTTGGAAGTTCCATTCTTTCACTACTACAAACAATGCTGAAATTAACATGTGATAAACATTTCATGTCCCACAAATTTATGTATAGATGACAAATTCCGAGATGTGGCACTACAAAGTCATAAGGTATATGCATTTTAAATTTTGATATATGTATTTCCAATTTGCCCTTTCAGGTGGCATCAATTTATATTCTCATAAGCAATACGTGAGAGTGACTATTTCCCTGTATCTTCACCAACGTGAGGTTTTTGAAAATTGCTTTAGTAGATATTGAGTAAACACACAAAAAAAGACTATTAAATATGAATAAGGTATAAAGAATAACGTTTCAATGTATACCCATGTACCTACTGAGTAGTTTAAATAAAGAACATCTTATCACTAAAGGTCTGTCTGTGCTTCTCCTTAATTGTGTCTCCCTGATACCCCCCAAAGGAACAGACAGTAGGAATTTTTGTATTTATAATTTCCTTCTATTTCATTATAGTTTTATTGCCATGTATTTGTATCCCTAAAGAGCACACTGTTTAGTCAAACATATTTCTGAACTTTATATTATTGGACAGAATTCTTTTGTGATTTGCTTTTTCAATCAGCATCATTTATTTGAAAGAATCATCCATATTGTTGCAGATAGCTGTAAGTCATTAATATTTACTTCTTTTTAGGAATATATCATATTCATTTATCCATTCTAATGTCAATGGTTATTTAAGTTGTTTGGCATTTTTTATTTTACAAACAGTGTTGCTCAGAATACTATGTAGAAAGAAACAAAATCTGAAAACAGCCTAAACACTCCTGAAGAGAAATTAAAGGGTCTGTGTGTGTGTTGGGAGGGTTGGTCTTAGCAATCATCAGTAATATGATGTTACAGACTTAGAAAAGTGTAATAATGTTCAATAATTGGAACAGGGCACAATTGCTTATCCTACAGCCACCTCCTCACACTATAACTGCCAATACTTCTTATTTACATGTAAAATACAAGTCAATTAAATCAAAGAGTATAACTTAAATTTAAATGGGCAAATTAAGTTTTTTAATTCCTTTTCATTTTAATCCAATAATGAGGGTGATTTTAATATCTTCTTTTAATTTGTCCATGTATTTTTCTCATACACAAATTTGTATTATGTCATTTTACCCTAAGATATCATACTGCTCTTCTAAATGAATGTGTGATATCTCTGGGAATGGTTGAAACCTACTGGGAAGAGCAATGGACTTGATATTATTTCTAATGTTCTAATTTCAGTTCTACCGCATGTTCTATATATCATTTGGGTTTCTTAATCTGTAAAATAATGCCAACCTCATAAAACTGTTGTAAATATTAGTGAATACACATACATTTAATAAAAATGGAAAATGTGACACAAATGCAATGCTGTACTTTTATCATCACCATGATACATTCCGAAAGAAAACTGTTCATTTTTAATCCTGATTTCCAGCACATCTAAGCCCCCCAAAATGACAGCATGAGTAGTAAAAAGTAAAGCAACACTATAGGTAAATTGTTACATCTAAAACTTCTGACTGGTGATCTCTAGAAACATAGAGGTAACCCTTGCTCCCAAAATTATAATTTCCTGTCCAATCAAGGACTGATTATATTAATGAAAACAATAAGCCCTAGGATTGTTTTTTTAATGTAGATTATCTCCTTTTAACATATGTCTCTTTTTTTAGCAGAGCATTTTAACACTCAAAGAAAATTACCAGAACCTTTGCTCTATGACTGGTGAGGTAAATATAAGTGACTTTCATCATCTGTTTGATGTTTTAACAAGGTATTAAGCTACTGGCCCGCTAAAATGAAATGTACAGTTTCTAGCTCTACAATATTTTGAAACAGATGTTAACATTTTACTTTGTTGTTCCTTAATATTTGTCTTTTGAATCAACTACAAGCTTCTTCTGGTGTAAATATTTTCTTTCATGCCTTAGCTGTTTGATCACTTTATTTTTCCTGGCTAATGTTTCACATTTTGCTCTTTGATACTTTCTGGTCAGACCCTTTGGGTCTAAGACTTCAAAGTAAGCCAGACCAAATGGCAACATAAGACCAATTCTATCCAAGCATTTTAAATTCAAACCTAGTTCTTCAAAAATGCTTGATGTGCTTTAAGAAAAATCACTTCCTTTCTTCTATTTATCACTAAAACCTAATGTACCTTTAAGTAAAATGTAAAACTTAAAGTAATTCTTGTTTATATTATATTTTTGGAGTTCTCTCTCTCACACAAATTGATTTAGATAAAATGAAGCAGCAGTAATCACATTTACCACAGCACCTTAAAAACTATTTCAAAAGGCAATTATCACATATGATGAAGATATTAGAGCTTTACTATGAAATTATTTTAATTGTATTCAAAAGTTTTTTTTAATCAAATTGTATAGGCTATTCTTTTTTATAAAATATTGTTTTAGTGTTTGTGAAAACAACTGTTTATTGTCTAGGACCACAAGTTTTGGATATGCAAAACTTTAAGATTATGAATTTATCCACCTTAACAAACAGACCATCAAAACAAAAAAATTCCCATTAAACCACGAGCTTCTTAAACACAGGAACCTACCTTATCTATTTTTGTATAGATAAGCAACCAGAAGAGAAGCTGTTCAATAAATGTTTTCTTAATAAATAAAGGAACCATCAGTTTTTCCTCTAAATCTCTGAGACTATTTCTGTTTACTTTGCTCATTTATTCAGTTCTTTAGATTCCATATGTAAGTGAGCTCATATTGTATTTGTCTGGGAAAGAGGTGGGGCCGAGGGAGAAGGTGAGGCGATTAGAAAGTACAAATTGGTAACCACAAGATGCCACAGGGATCCGAAAGATAGTTTGGAGAATATAATCAGTAATGTTGGAAAAATTTTGTAGGGTATTTGATGGACACTTGTCATATTAGGGAGACCACTTCATGGATGGTGTAGGTGCCTGACCATTGCAGTGTACACCTGAAGCTGAAGCTGAATAATAATGTCAACTATAATTTAATATATGTATATATGGTCATAGGATGTGGAGTACAGCACAGGGAATAGTCAATGGTATTGTAACAGCTATATACAATATCAGAGGGGTAATAGATTTGGGTGTTATCACATTGTGAGGGGTGTAAATGTCTATTACAGTGTTTTGTACACCTGACATTAATTAAAAATAAAAACCCCTGCAAAATAAAGGAAGGAAGGGAGGAAGGAAGGAAGAAAAGAAGGAAGGAAGGAAGGAAGGAAGGACTTAAACAATTAAGACATTAGCTATGTCCTAACAAACAAAATATTTAGGTAAGAAACCTACAATCTAACTTACAAAGATAAAAGGGTAATTTATAAATGAGGCCTTTTTTAAACATCTAATTAAGTTTTTTAGCAATGTTCTGCTGCAGAAACACACTCCACAATTCCAAACCACAATTCTCAGTAATGCAGTGATAGAACTGATTTTAGAACAGCGCAAACAGCAAAACACAAATGGATACTACTGAAAACAGCCACACAACAATTGAAATATCTGATTAAGGGCTCTAGATTAGATAATGGTATTGTATCAGTTTTAATTTCCTGGTTTTCATCATTGTTTTGTGGTTATGTAAGATTATTCCTTACCTTAGGAAATACAATCTGGAGTATTTAGGGGTACAGGCAATTATACACACTAATTACTTTTAAATGATTCAAAAATATATATTTATACACACATACATATACGTGTATTATATATAAGAGAAATGAAAGAGATAAATGCTAACATTTGGGGAATCTGCGTGAAGGTTGTACAGGAATGCTTTGTGCTATTTTGTAATTTTTATGTATGTAAAATAATGTCAAAATTAAAAACTCAAAAATTAAAAGAATCATAATATTAAAATGTTTAAAAAGCAACTACACAATAAATATAATGCAAAAATCTACGTCAAAAGCATACATTTGAATACAAGATGAAAAAAACTTTCATTCCTTTCTTGGAGGCCAATATAAACCTGGATTTACATATCAGAAATGAACAAATAAACCTCTTAAACACAGACTTTCAGGTATAGCATCCATCCCATTACCTCTGAAATCTACAGTGACTCAACTTGAGTCTTAATATACAATTATAATTTAGAGAACAGGGAATAAAACTCAGAAACAAAGATAAATAATGTGAGTGATTTTTCTCAGCCTTTTGAGGAACACCCAAAAATTAATTAGTAAGCAATATAAGGTGAACCAGGGCAATAATGTGTCGGTCTCTTTGTCAATTCAATGAAAGATCAACATCAGGGAACCTTTAGATGCTGGGAGAAATTCATTGTCTACTATTTTAAAAGTATACAAAAAATGAAAGCATGTTAATAAAGAAAAGTTAGTTGTATGTCAAAAAGTAGTATCACTAATAATTAACAAAACATGCACTTTATCAAAAATTACAAAGTTTAAGACAGAACTCAGAAAAAAAAGAAAACATATTATTACCCAATTGGGAAATCAACATCATCTCCATGAGCTGTCATGTGATAAAGTCCAAATTTAGCCAATTTAACATGTCCCTACAAAAATAAAGGGAAAAAAACCACTATGAAATATTTTAATGTTAATGGCAGGGAAATTATCATTGCACATTTTATAAGAAACCATCACATACTCAGATACATTAAAATATATATAGATATATTAATTTACCATAATTTTGTTAACTATTTGCCTATGTCTGAAGTCCACTTTATACTTATTACAAATGTGTATGTGTGTGTGTGTGTGTGTGTGTATATATAAAATATATAAATATATATATATGCCCACATGTATGCATGTTTGTATATGTATACATACACACATAAAAATTGTTTGCTGCTTATATTTTCCAAGCTTTCTGACAAAGGAGAAATAAGGAAAAATATTCTTATTTTCCTTGAATCCTTGCTTAGAATATTTTGTCATAATATTCACAAAACATTTTTTTTTCAGGGAGTTGCAACCCCATTGATAATGTCATAATTTAATTCTGACATAAGAGTTCTTAACTTTACAAGATCACTTCCCAAATCATCAAAATGTAACTAAATCTGTAGATTTCCAACAATTATGGATATTGAGAAAAACCATAATTACCACAAAAGTGAGATTTTTTCATAAAAGGTAAATGTAAATTTTATAAGTCTTGATGTTTTCCCTTTTTAGATGTTTAAGACTAAAAAATTTAAGTTGATTTTAAAATTGGTTTTGTTTTCTTTTTCTCAGAAATTTATTTCTCAGCATTATAAAACATTTGTATTTTAAAACAATTCAGACTGGTTAGATACTCTACTACCATTAATATGAAATTAATGAGCACCATATTCTCTTTTATGATTTTTAACATCATAGGGTAACTGTACTAAAAGCCTGGAAGAGAATGAGAGGAAAAGAGCAAACCTACTAACAAAAACTAATTCCCCAGAAAATATTCCCTCAAAACCATTTTTATATGTTTATGAAAAAGAATGAAATTATCATTATTCCTGAAAACATACCACCTTGAAAGGAGATACATATGAACAGCTGGTGAATAAAGAAGATAAGAAAATAAGTGGGGAATAAAATAAGAGGAAAGAAGGAAGAAGAGAATAAAGAAGAGAAAATACAATGCAGTTGTGCTATGAGACAAATATTCTATACAAGTAGAGCAGCTTTCTTCAGATGAAAGCAGATTCAGAGAGGTGGATTAAGAAGCTACAATACATATCTTTTAGAAAATGAGTGAAAGAAAAAACAAAACATGATGTTATAAAATGACTGTTGGGGAAAAAAGGAATAATGCATGTAAAAAATATATGGATTTATATAATTAAAGATACTTCTTTTGTCCTAACAACCACAAGTATATTACTTTCATATAGTCTTTTCAGTAATAATATTCTTAAAACATATTCTTATCCTTTTATCCCTCTGATTAAGGGGCCTGATTTCAGTAGCTTTCAACTTCAAATAACAAACAAATATTTAATGTGTTACTTGGCAATTACCTTTCGGTCCAAAAGGATATTATGAGGAGAGAGTGCCCGATGCACTATACCATGTTTGTTCATACACTGCAAGCCTTGGAGGACCTCAAACGCTATGCACAAAACTTTTGAAGAGCTTCAAAAAAACACAAAATGTCACAGATCAATCACAAAGTCAATACAGAACCTATTTTAACGAATGAAATAAGGTTTTGTGACAAAATTCAGTACAGACAGTGTGCCAAAAAAATGTATACACATTTTAAGACAGGAAAAAACTGTAATACTCAACATATACCAATAACAAAAGATGAATACAAGTCACATTTGACTTCTGCAATTACAAGAGGTGCTCAAAGTGGTTACCATCAGCATCCAGACACTTCTGATTATGGCGAACTACTGCTTGAGCAACGTTGACCAAAGTGTCCACTTGTATACATTTTTTTGGCACCCCCAGTATTTTTATTGTTCTTCTTTTATTCAGAGAAAACAGAGTCTATACATTTTCTAAAATACACACTTATACATATTTTGGGTTTTATGATTACAATAGATTTGATCTGACAAAGATTCTACAGTTTCCAAAAAGCTACTCTAACAGTATATTTGTTCTTTCCAGGACAAGAGTTTAATTTTGGTGATATGCAACTGGCCTATACGTTTGGCTTTACCAAATTATCAGGAAAGTTTTGGATATATGGCAGAACTAAGTCAATGAAAACCATCTATTTTGCTTAAGACAAAAATACCTACAGCACCTGAAAAACAGCTATATTCTATAGTAGATAGACATGATCTCACTTGCTGTATCAATCCACAAAGCAATCTACAGTGCCTTATGATTAGCCAAACATTTCTCTTTGACTCTATCCTATTCCCTCCAAGCCACCTTCCACAGGGCTGCCCCATTTCTTTCTTTCTCTTTCTCCCCCTTCTCCCTCTCTCCATTTTTTAAAAAAAAATCAAACATCATTCATGTAGGGAATTCGGAATAATACAACAGAAAAGTACAGGAGACTAATTCAAATCCAACTCCCTTCCCACCAATAATAACATTTTGGTATAGATTTTTTCCTACATATTTTTTGATATTTTAAATTAAGACATTTAAAAATTAAATTAATATTTGCAGGGGACCATTAAAAGTAATTTTTAAAAGACATACAAATAACATGACAATAGTGGATAAAAAATGGAATTACTAAAAAAGTCCATTCAAAAGCAGGCAGAATAAAGGAAAAAAGAACAAAAAAATGGAACAACTAGAAAACAACTAACAGATTTTAATTCAGATGTATCAAGCATTATATTAAATATAAATTATGTAAACTCACCAATTAAAAGATAAGGATTATCAGAATGGGTAAGAATTAAGACTCATTTACATTTAGGCTAAAAGAAATCCAAACTAAATAAAAGATATAAATTAAAACTAAAAAGATGGGATAATAGGTCACTAATTCTCATGGGCTTGGGTAGGGGGATGGGTTGACTACAAAGGAGTAGGAGGAAGTTGTGCATAATGGAACTTCTGTTCTTGATTTTGATGATAGGTACATGACCGCATTTGTGCAACTGACCTTCTGCAGGTTTGAACTGTATATTAAAAGGATACATTTTAAGGCATATTAATTACACCTCAGTAAACCTACTGTTTATAAAACTGGGCTGAATAACATTTTTTTTTTAAGTTGCAATATGACTCCCTCCTCTAAATTGAAAAAGTCGTAAGAACCAGAGATGAAAAACTAAAATCTCTCTGTCCTCTCATCCTACTCAGACTTTCCAGAGGTGACCACCATTAGCAGCTTCTGATTTCATTTTTTCTGGTGGTTAGACTTTTATTTAACATAATTAACTCTTCACTATGCATAATGACATAATTAACATACTTTTACAAGTTTCCCGTTTTCCTTTCCCAACTTCTGATTCTATATGTTATGTTGTTTTTAAATTATCAAATTTTATAAGTGAGATAAAAGAAACCTGCACTTCTTTCTTGAAGGCTAAACAAATAAACAAGTAAATATGTAATATGACATATAATGATTAAGTGCTAAGGAGAAAAAGTAGAGAACAGAAGAGAGACTGTGGGGTAGCAGTTAGCTAGTAAATAGTATATATAGTATGATCCAACAAGGCCTCACAGAGACAGTAGTATTTGTGCAAACATCTAAAGGAAGTGAAAAAGACATGCAGCTCTCTGGAAATGTATGATTCAGGTAAGTTAAGGGTGAGAATGCACAGCAGTTCAAAAGAGCACAATGAGGCCTCTAGGAGATGAGGACAGAGAGGTATCAAGGTGTCAGATCTCGTAAGGTCACTTAGGCCATTTTGTAAAGCCTTTGGCTTTTACTCTGAGACACATGGGAAGTGACTGGTACATTGATGTACTACAATTAGTAAATATTCACTGTAGAACTAAGCAGAGAAGAAAATATAAACCATAGCTCTCAAACGTCTCAGTGATCAGGATTTCATGGACACAATAACTTTATAACTATTCATGAATGTTACCATCATTTTTTATGTCGCATCCTATTGGTGTTTTTTATTTAGCTAGAATACATGCGTGAGAAAGTTTTGCATGGCGTGAGGGGAATGAATAGGACATTTTAAAGTATGGCATGTCTTCAAATGTCTTATTCTCACCCTCAAACTTGGAAAGAATTTCCCCATTGTCTTTGAATGCTCTTTATTAAGGGTGAAAAGTCTAATAACATCAGTCTGATTCTAATTTTGTTGTAGATACCATGTAATTCCTCTCTGGAGGCTTTCAGAATTGTTTTTTACTTTATCTGTAGACATAAAATTTTAGTCTAGTATGTCTATCATGTGTGAGCATTTGTGCAAATAAGCATTAGCATAACACAGAAACACAATTAAGTTGATTTGTTATGTCTTTCATTTTCTCCTTCTACTGTACCTTTTAGTTGGAACTCTTGGTGGACAGATGAAAATTGGATCTATTTTCTAAATCAACTTCCTGTTTTATTTCCTATGAACATGGTCTTCAGCCCTATGTATTCTATTATTTAATTTCCAGGATCTCTCTTCTGTTCTCTACTTGTTCCTTTTTAACAGATCCGGTTCTTTGGTTATGAATATGTTATTCTTTGGAGTTTCTCTGAGGATAGGTATTAGAATTCTTTTAATTCAGGAAGCAAAAAAGTAAGTTATCTTCATTTCCTTTGGGTGTTTTTTTTTTCCTCCCTAGGCTCTGTTTCAAACTATTTTTTTCCCCCTCAATTGTCTGGTAACCCGTGATTGGCAGCCACATGTTATAATAAAGTAATAAGTTGGTATTCTTCATGAAGTATGTAAAAAGAAACAAAGTTACTATTCATAAAGATGGTTATTTAAAATGACCTATAAACTATTCCTTTTGATCAAACAGTTTCTTCCATATTAAATAAAGTGCCACATACACAACAGCCAGTTTTAAGCAAACTGGAAATGTGTGAAACAAGAGTAATTTGGAATTAACAGTTTTTATTAACATTCTCAAAAAAATAAATCAACTATATAAAGGAAAATATTCCAAAGTTAAAAACAACTATAATTACATTGATAAACGTGGATATGAAAGAGTGCAGACCCTTTCCTTATTAAAAACAAAGAAAATTTTCCTTAATGTTGATTAACAAATAAAATATAAGCACCCAGTTTTTTTTGAGCTCATTTGGCACTATGGTTTGAATCAACTCTAAAGTAGTAATTTTTCTTGTTCTTGTTTTCTTGTGTTTTCTCTCTCTCTCTCTCTCTCTCTCTCTCTCTCTGACACACACTTCACAAAAATCTTAAAAGCTGATGTCATATTCAGTTGTGACACTAGAGGGCCTCAGTTGCACACTACTTCAATACAGAAGTCTTTCTTATGAAAATTAAAACTAAACTTTTAAAGCAATTTTTCCATCAAATCAATTGTGGAACAGCTGAACACAGAAGATTACATGTTCTACTTTCTCTACTTGTTTTTGCTAATTGACTATAAGATATAATTGGAAGATACTTGCATGTCAAACAGCACATTTATGCTACTATCGAGCTAATAATTTTTAAAACTTTAAACATAAAGCTGAAGCTCATGACATACCTTTTCTTAACTATTATTTGAGACAATATATAAATTATCGTTAATGGACTCACACTCTTCAATTCAAATCAGACAGTAAATCAGATGTGCTTTCTGCCCTTTTGTACTTTTAATGTTTAATTTTAAATTTTAGTTTAAAATACAAGGTATAAAGAGGGGAAAAGATGTTATTTTCTAAAATGAGAACGAGGAATCAGTATTTGTGGAATTTTACATGCTTATTTGTTTTTAAAGCTGTATTCTTTAATACTGCAAAGAACGTGTATCATGAAATAAGTTTAAGAATTATTTTGATGTAGCTAATGTAATTATAATGCACAAGCAAGGTAAAAGAATCATATGACTAGTTTGTTACAGTTTAATTGAAAATGGACTCTAGAAGGAGAGTTAGGTTAAGAGGATGTGATTCACACAATTAAAAAGAAAAAAAAATGTTAGCAGGGGAGAGACAACATGACTTTGTCCTACGAGATTCACAAGGCAGTCTTGTTAATAGAGAAATCTGTCACTTACCTGGAAAATGTAAATTCAACTTCAAGTCATGAAATATTCTCCTTTTCAAACACTTAGTTACAATTGTTACTCACAGAGACTGAGAGGGTAGCATTTTCTTTACCATTGCCCCTGACAGTCAGCAAAGTTTAATGAACATAAGAATCTTTGGTGATTATAAATACATAGATAAGACCAAAAGGCAGCTTTCAAAGCAATATGATTAATAAATTCTAACAAAGCGAGATCACATTTTAAGATACTTTTTCATTTATACTCAAACCCATCAATTAAGTGTCTATTAGCTGCTTAGTATTACATATCAGGCCCCTGCATTTTGAGGCCCCATGGATACAAACAGGAAGAATTGACTGCCACAATCAAAAAGCCTTTGGTGTAGTTGGTAAGACAGATTTATAACCTGATAATTTTAACACAATTAAATACAATAGAATTTCAATAGTTTTAATTCAACAATTAAGTTATCAGATGAGAATTAATCACCTTTTCCCTCTGTTTTACGAGGAAAAGAAAATATGAAAATTTATTACATTGGTGAGGCCAAAAAAGACCTACAAAAGTCATAAATCTTGGGAAAGTAAGATTAAGAACTAAAAGAGAAAAAAAAAAATCACTACCACCACCACCAGAAAGAACAAATGTTGATAATTTCTAGGCATCAGTCAGCTTGGTTGTATTTAGATTGTGAACATGAACTTTGAATCTATTAGGTTAGTACAATACCAAGTATATTTTGCTTATCCCTTTCCATATGTATTTCAAAGGAAATTTACATTGTATGCTTCTGATTTAATCATCCTTAAATTATCTGTACTTGCTTAGCTTGCTTGGTTAAAACATATGGAGGCCAAAATCATGGGTTTAGTGTGTACAAGGGTTGATTAGCCTCACATGTTTATAGTCACAGATTTTCATCTAATTCCAGCAAACATCTTCAAATATAGATTGCCTCAATGAGACATTGCTCAACCTCTCTTTACTTAAAACATACTGACTTTAAACTACAATCCCCTATGCTTCTTTGTTCCTCATTCCTGAGGACCTACCTGCTCTTTATCTCAAGATCTTGAGATCCCTGTTCTGTAAGCCTCCTTTGTTATATCAACCAGCCCTTTTGTTTGACATCCTTCTTTATTCTAGAGCTATTCTATCATTTTCTTTTTCTCTTCTTTTCTTTTTTTTTTTGAACCAGAATCCTTAATGGCTTCTCATTCAATGGCATTACCCCTGGTAGAATCGCACGTCTCTGCAGTGTGGCAGGTAAAGGTTGATGGGCTTATTCATTTTATGTAATAATTTCTGTATAGGTTCTTCTCTCACTCTCCCTTGAAGCAGGCTCTAGCTTATTCAACTTAGAATCTCTATGCCTATGTATCAATAGCACCTAGTAGGTAGGTGTTCAATAAATATGAATCAAATAATAGGTGTTCAGTAAATGTATACAACGACATTACATGGTGGTGCAAGAGGGTACAAATGATTAGATTAAATCCTTCACCATTAATGAAATAACAGCTCAGAAAAGTATATCATACTAGCAATAAATCAAAAGTGTTAACTTTATTTGTAATAGTATATAATCCTTTAGTAAGTCAAGAAAACATAAACTGCTCAAGTTCACACAATGGCTATCAAAAAAAGTACTACTCATTTGCTGAAAATACACCTCTCCTTCTGGTCTCTCTTTTATACCAAACCATGGTATAATGGGTAAAAAGATAATCTTACTAATATCTGGCTAAATCTGTGACTTAGACTAAGTTCTTAAAGACAGATTCCTGAAATCGATTTTTCTAGCGCAAAGATACCAATAAATACTTGTTAGTATTTGGTATTTGAACTGCGTTCACATAAATGTGTATATATATGTATGTATATATATATATATATATATATATATATATACATATATATACATACATACATACATTTATATATACATACATACATATATATACATATACATACATTTATATATAAAATCTAGGAAAACTTAACATCTGTATGAATTTGAATTATTCTATCCAAGAAAAGCAATGTATTTCCATTTGTTCAAGTCTTTTTAGTGTCTTTATGGAATTTTTATTTTTAAAACAGCTTTATTGAGCAATTTATTTATAATTGATACACAAAAAACTGCACATGTTTAATGTATACAATTTGATTAATTTAGACATACGTATACACTCATGAAACCATCACCACAATCAAGGTAATAGACATATTCATCATCTCCAAAAGTTTACTTGTGTCCCTTTTTGGTGTGTGTGGAAAGAATAATGAATACTGCATACACACACACACACACACACACACATATGTAAACACTAAGAAAAAATCAGTGAGAGGGACTACTCTGTTAGATTTAAACCACACCATATAGATTCTCTTTTACAACCCCAATGTCCACTGTCAGATGGATAAAGAAAATGTGATATATACGTACAACAGAATATTGTTTGGCCTTAAAAAAAGAAAAAAATCCTGCCATTTGCGACAACCTGGATGAATCTAGAAGATATTATGCTAAGTGAAATAAGCCAGGACAAATACTGCATGATTCCAATTACACGACGTATCTAAAATAGTCAAACTTACAGAAGCAGAGAATAGCATGGTGGCTACCAGGGGCTGGGGAGAGAAGAAAATGCGAGTTATTCAATTGGTATAGATTCAGTTATGCAACACGACTCAGTTCTAGCGATTGGCTATACAACATAGTGCCTACAGTTAACAATCGTGTACTATGCACTTACAAATTTGTTAAAAGGGTACGCCTTATGTTAAGTGTTCTTATCACACGGAAAGATAAAAATGGACACAAGAAAACTTTTGGAGGTGATGGACGTGTCTAACATCTTGATTGTGGTGATGGTTTCATAGGTGGATGCACATGTCCAAACTCATCAAATTATGTATACATTAAATATTTGCAGTTTTCTGGTATTGTACCTCAAGAAAGATGTTAACAAAATAATGAGAATTCCTATCATCCTGAAGACATCAATTCTTTTTTAGGATTTGCAATGTTTCCAAGAAGAGATGTTATTCAGATTGTAAGATATAGAAGCCAAGAAAGAGAATGAGAGGTCAGGGTTGCTAAGATTGATTTGGAAGTCATTCACATATAGGTGGTAACTAAAACCACACATGCTATTTCCTCTGATCTATAATCCATGATATTTCTAAGGGCCACTCCACAAGCCAAAATACCCACAGTGTCAGCAAACCAAGGGAGGAAACACAGTTCTGGATTCTATGAGTTCAAGATGTTCTTTCACCTTATAAAACATGATCACTCCCACAGAAATTTTCCTTTTGGTTTAAAACTTTTCTTGCTTGGTATCAGCCTGAGTTAAAATGTTAAGGGAGAAGAAATACAGACAAAATATAGTTAGCTACTGTGTGATTTAAGAAACGGAGAGGAAAAAAAAAGATTAATATTCAGATAATAATACAACTGTGTAACTGTCTTATCTTTAACCTAAAATCTCCTCTATAACTTCAAGACAAAAGGGCTCAACTAGCACATAACTTTTAATGATTCTTTCATTCCAAAATTTGGAGATGGGTATTTTCAGTGATGCACTAATAGCTTTGAGACTCTTAATTAGCCACTTCTCATTTATTAAATATTATCATTTATTAAAATATCATAATATTTAACAGAGCCATTTTTTCTAAAGGAAAAGAAAAACAAGAAAGATTTCAGATTTCAAAAAGGAAACATAATTCATTTCACTACCGGGCACACATGTTTTAGCCTGTAAGTACACCCATCCATGCTAAATTTAAGAATTTATTTGCCTCAGATTCAGATGTTTTGAAATATAAGTTGCACTCATTAACTGCTTACCTAAAGATTATTTTGCAATAGGTCTAAAGAAAAAAAATTCAGTGCAGCTATCTGTAACTTGTGGAACTCGGTATATTTTACGATTCAATTCTCACTACAAAATAACCAATGTTGAAAGCTATAAATGTGTAATGTGGCTAATTCTCAATGGAATACAAATAAATTAGGTAATTAACTTCCCAACTTGAATACTAGATAACTTTCCTTTCTCAGCAAAAAATTAACTTGATAAATCACAATACATATGGAAAGAAAGCATAGTCTAGTGCTTTGAGGTTCAGACATAAAGCCAGGAGACTCTGTCACAGATTTGCTATGCTTAGAGAATATTCCAACTTCATCCCACCTCAGTTTTCAAATTTATAGAGTGGGAAACATAACACCAAATGGGGCTAAATGGAGATCAATGAGTTATTTGTAGTGCACAGAATTCTAATCATCTTAAAAGCAAAATAACAATCAAACAAAAAGTCCAAGCCCCACCCTCAAAAAAACCAAGGTCTTTTAATAAACTGTACAATAGAGTAAGTCCTCACTTAACATCAATAGGTTCTTGGAAACTGTGACTTAAAGCAAAACGATGTAACAAAACCAATTTTACCACAGGCTACTTGATATAAACAAGAGTTATTTCCTACAGCATATTTCTGGCCATGAAAACATCAGCAAACTTCTAAGTAAAGACCCAAAACACTTCTAATATTAAACATCAGAGGGGTAATAGATTGGGGGAGGGGAGTTAGCACTTTGTGAGGAGTGTAAATGTTTGTTACATTGTCTTGTACACCTGAAAGTAATTTAAAAAAATTGAATAAATGTGAGCTATAAATCCATTTAAGAAAGATTAATAAAAGCAAGTAAGCTAATTATTTCCAACCCACTTATTCCAGTTAAGGGTCAGAGGTGGCAGGAGCCTATCCCAGTAGCTCAGGGCACAAGGCAGGAACCAACCCTGGAAAGGATACCCTTTCATCCTTCTGTTTTTAGTCTCTGTGAGAATAAAATCACCACTTGCTAAGTAGAATTAGAGGATCCTGGGGTAAGCTGTGTATTTCTGCCTGATCAACGTTTTCTTTTCCCAAGCAGCTTTAGTATCCTGGCACAGAAACTCCAAAACCATTTTTCACCATAGTTACTGACACTGGCAGTGCAAACGCACTGGGTAGTAAGTCCCACTTCCCATGTTCTGGCAGCATTTGGCTATCACTTTTCTCTAAAACAGAAACTATGATGGCTCATATTTGGTTGGATCTGTACCCTAACTCATGCCAAAGTTTTTTTTTTTTTAATTAAATGTATTTACATATTACTATATGAACAAAGAATGAACACATTTCTATTACTACTCAGAATTTTGATTTGAGAGCAATTTACATTTTGTTGAGTGGACCAGCACTTTATAATGTTTTAGGCTATCTGTCACTCTACCCCCAACCCATCACAACAAATGCTGAATGGGAGAGAGCCTGTATTTTATTTACTTGTTTAGTACAGTGTTTGCGTGACATAGTGCAACCAAAAGTTTGTCAAATGGAAATGTACAGTTCAATAATGTGTTAATCTGTATTAAGCAAATTATAAGAAATATGACTGATGAAAATTCTCTACTTATACTTTCTATTCTGTTTATCAAAAGTTGGGGTAACGCAGCGATCACGTATCAATCAAAGAATCCAAAAATATTCAAATGTTGTTCTTAACTAATTTTATTGACCTTGAAAGTTCCTATGAGACATCTGTAGAGAAGGCAGAATAAGGGAAAATTGATCACTTTATTAGCTGGGGTTTTGTCCCCAAACTTAACGTAGAACTTGGGAGTTTTGCTTACTTAACTACATAGTCACTTTTTTCCAAAGCCAGATCACCAGAATGAGACGGTTCTATTTCTCCTAATCTTCAACTAGAGTCAAAGGTTTTAAGACTATGATTCAAGGAAGATCAGTCATTTCACCAAGCTATAGAAGAAAGTAAGAAAAAACTTTTACCCATAGAATCCCATAATGATCCCAGAATACTGTTTATAATTTGAAGGACAGTAATCTTTTATGAAGTCACACAAAACTATATTAATGAATAATAGCATTAGTTGATATAATCTAAAATGGTGTCCCCTCCCCAAAATATGTCCATATCCTCATCCTTAGAACCTGTGAATATTACCTTATTTGGAAAAAGAGTCCTTGCCTATCAGGAGATTATCATGGATTATCCAGGCAGGCACAAATTCCAATGGCAAGTGGCCTTACAAGAGAGAGACGCACAGAGGAAAAAATACACACAGAGGAGAAGATATAAAGATGGAGGCAGAGAGTGGAGTGGTGTGGCCCCAAGACAAGGAAGCCAAGGAATGCTGACAGCCACCAAAAACTGAAAAATGTAAGGAAGAATTCCTCCCAGGAGCCTCCCAGGGAAGTGGGCCTTGCCAATTTCTGATTTCTGACTTCTGGTCTACAGAACTGTGAGGGAATACATTTCAGTCATTTAAAGCCACTCAATTTGTGGTAATGTGTTGTAGCTGCCATAAGAAACTAGTATAGTTAGTTATAAAAATGCGCATGACATCAAGGTGGTTAGTTTTTCATCATCATGACATGATTATGACAGAGCAATTCTTCCTTCATATTTTCTTTAAATTATCTTTAGTTAGTATACATTATGTACAAAACATACACTCATTTTACATGTACTAAGTTTTGACAATTGTATACATCAGTATAAGCACTGCTATGATAAAGAAACAGAAAACATTTCCATCATCTCAAAACGGTTCTATTTAAATAATCTTCTCTTCCCAGCCAATCCCCATATCCTACCGATGGCTTTAAGCAATCATTGATCTGTTTTTTATCACTACAGATTAAATCTGTCTTTTCAAGAATTTCGAATAAATGGAATGATACAGCATTATTTTGTGTCTAGCTTTTGTTACTCGACGTTCTTTAGATTCATCCATGTTGTTGCCTACATTACGAGTTGTTTGTGTTTTTTTTTTGGTGCCGAGCAATATTTCACTGAATGGATGCCATAATTTGTTAAAGGACATTTTCGCCTTCAGACTTTTAATAGCTAAACACAGTACAGTATTTTACCAGAAAAGCTGTGGGCACATTTAAATTAAAATTCACAAGGAAATAAAGAATACAAAGTCCTGAATTTTGAGGAGTCTCATATTCTTAAAACTGTCATGATGGGAAAACAAATGAAAATTTGTGGACATATACTAATAAAGAAGGACATTACAACATGAAAATCAGGATCTGGTCTTTGTCTAAAAGATATGTGGCAGATTTGGGAATGTCCACTCATTACTGTGGTGATTTTGAAGCACTTTGAATGCAGATGTGACACTCAGGTAAATGCTGTAAAAAACAGATACAGTTGCTTTTTTTGTGGCCTATCACCTAAGAAAAACAAGACCAACAATGACAAAATGTCTAGCTAGTGAATAAACGAACATATAAACAGAGATAGCACAGCTAGATACTAATAGCATGCTTAAGTCAAATGCACGAACCAGACTGCTGTAGAAGAGAGCTAAAACTTTCATTGATTTAGCTGACGAGAGCAGAGAAAATCCCTCACTCTCTCTTCAAGGTAATCGCGGAGGAACTCCTAAGTAGGGTATCAGTCATTCTGCACAGGACCATTACTTTTTCATCCTAAGTCACTGTCTGAAATAGTAACCTATATTCAAGACTCATCATCTTAAACAAGAGTGCCCCACTCCTACCTTTCCAAACCATTTTATTAAGAAAAATAGGAAGAGTACTCTCATTGCTCTCTGATGCACGTCTTTAAACTTAGCTTTCCAAGTTCACTTCCTCTACCTTTCCTCCCATGAACACTCTGCCTCTGCTTTATTTATATGTTTGCATATCAATGACTTTTTACACATGCTGTTTTCTCTGCCCTTCTATCTGGTTCACTTGGTTGACACTTAGCCATCTTTTAAGATTCAACACAAGCATTATTTCTTTCGTAAAACTTGACTGGATTCTCCTGGCTATGATATACTCTGTCTACCAAGATAACTTGTATGTACTTCTCATATGCACTTATTTAAAAATGCTATACCGCCTGTGCTTATGAGTTTCTGTTTGTTTGTCTTGCTCCTTTGTTGTTTTCAGCTTTATATCCCACATGTCAGTGAACTCATACGATTTTCGAGTTTTTCTGTCTGACTTATTCCACTTAGCATAAAAATCTCAAGATCCATCCATGTTGTCACAAACGGCACTATTTCCTCTTTTCTTATGGAACTTTACATTTTCATCTCCAGATTCAGTAATACCTAGCCCGGAGTCTGGAACATATACTATGTACTCAATGAAAAAGTATGGAATGACCCTTGAATCAATTAGTTATAATTTAAGTCGCAATTGGTCATCATAAAAAGGCTGTAACTGTTCCACAGACAATGCTTATTGATAATAATATCCAATAACCAATATAGTAGTTATAATAACACTATTAACACTACTGCTACTAACAGTGAACACTTGGATAACTTGTACTAACCAAGTGCTCTTATAAGTAATTCACATCTATTAGTTTATTAATTCTCCCCACTATCCCAGAAAGTGAGAAACTGAAGCACAGAGGGGTTAAGTAATTTACCCAAGTGAGTAAATGGAAGAGCTGAGATTCAAACTCAGCCAATTGGTCGTAGAGACCATGTCCTTAACCTCTACACCATACTGCCTCTCAGTGTTTAACTGCATGGATGGTGAAGTCAAAAGAGATGGCATGAGCTCCAGCTATAGCACTGTGACAAGTAATGATAAAGTAAATGTTCTAAGCCTCAGTTACCAGATCTTTAAAATGCAGTAGACATTTGTTGTTTCCCTCCCTGACATCCATGCTCCCCTCTTCCAATGATAACTTAATTTTACATTTCAGGTTTTCCATCTCTCTCCTATACACGTCAGCTCATATGTTCTGACTTTAGGAATGGAAATATGACTCAGGCTTTTGTCAACCACTTTCTGCTGCCTTTAGTAATTGTTCTTAAACTAGTCTGATTGAAAATCTTAGGACTTACATAGCAACCAATAAAAATGGCTTGCTCCTTTCTGGAACACTGAGGATAGGAAGTTATAGTTGTTATGGCTGCAAAATATTTTGCCATCATTAGAGGAGAATCTGGAACTCTTACAACTTAGTAGTTGTATGACCAGGGAAAAATTACTTAACTTCTTAGATTCCTCATAGGAGCCTAAGATTCCTCTCACATCAAATGGAAGTAATAGGAGTAAACTATATCATAGAGCTCGTATTAGGAAAAAAATACCGTATTTTGCATTTATAATGCACATTTTGCCCAAATTTGTGAGGAAAAAATAAGGATACACATTATACATGGGTAGTACTAATTCCGTATCTATATGTTTTTAATTCTTTTATTTATGCTTATGAGTTAAAAGTGTAACTCTAGAAATCAATAATGGTATCCGGATGCAAAATAATACCCTGGAATACGATAATCAGTTTTGTTGAACTTACCACAAACTTGCAACGATGAAGTGTTCTTGGCTTTCTATGATGCAGAAATGTCGTAAATTTATTACCGGTACATAAAATTTCTTGTACCTTGCATCTGTTCTTGTGTTTTGTAATTATTTGTTACATAAAATTTCTTGTACAATAATATGCTAAAAAATAAATGCTAGGATTCCTTTATAATAAAAAAATACCTACATATAAAGAAATTAAAAAATTTGAATTAAAGAATTAAAACAAGATTTTTTTCCCTGAAAGTTTGGGTGAAAAATGTGGGTGCGCATTATACACGGGAGCGCATTATACACTGCTGAATACGGTAATTATTGTAGAATGCTTAGCACAAAATTATTGCCCAACATTTTGGCAATTATATTGTTGTCATCATCATTATTTTTTTCAGTCCTTCCCCTTTGAGGTCCTGTATAATTTAAAGAAATCATTTCTAATTTAAACATTGTGTTTGCATAAATAATTGGAATAGGTGTCTGAAATGGCCAAGATGGAATATGAACTCATGAATCCCAAGTATATTTTTGTGTACTATATGCAGTTTTCATTCCCCCACTCCAATTATCTTACAAGAGAACCCACTCTGCCATAAGTATAACAATAGATTTTGGTCATAATGAAACCAGTTTTCCTTGTTTCCTTGTCTGCCAAAATGAAAGGCCTGGGTTCTCTGGTTTCTAGTTTGATCAAGATGCCAGAAAACAAAGAAATCCTCACAAAGCCAGCAAGGTAGTCTGATAATTAATGACAGGACTCATTGAACTTGGAAATTTAAAGCAGCTCATCCTCTCAAAAGACTATCTACTTTTTGAAGGGCACCAACCACAAAGGCAGGCTCTGGAGTAGTGGTGCTCAAAGGCCACAGTGAGAAGAGGTCCTCAGAGGCACGCTTCACTGTCTATGCTATACCTTGGCCATGGCTCCTGACATTCGAAGACATTTCATGTTCTGGAAACCTGAGAGCACTCATTAACTAGGCCCACAAACCTTAAAGTTACGCATGAAAACCATGTGCCAAATAACTAGAACATAGTATGTGTTTAATAAATACTGTGTCCCCTCCTTTTCTCTTTCCCTTCTGTTTAAGAATGATATGATTACATGTTTTAAATTTAAAAGTGTCCCACTTAAAGAATGTGTCAAAACTCTTAAAATTGTGGCTAATGTCTTTAACTTAACTCCTTATATATCATTTCCTCACTTATTACCAAATGTGTAGTAAATCCTATTAAAATATGTAGGGAGAACTCATTTAGATAAAAGAGAGCTTAACAAAAATTGGCCAATTAATTATAAACATAGTTTTAAAGGCTAACATTTAAGAAGAGAAGAGGAAAAGTTACGGGTCTAACTACCATACCACTGACCGTTGTCTTGATTAGTTTCTGTTAAAGTTAGTCCAGTTCTGTTAACAAATCTTTTGACAGTATTTTTGATGTGTCACCTGCTTATGACACTGCAGATAATAATTACTTATGTGCTAAACTATACAATGTAAGTATTACCTCAAGGCTTTTTAATATTCCTCAAAAAGCCTTTAAGGAAATATTATCATAGATTAATAATAAGCAAAAATGGGCCTCTCTGTCAGGACAAATAACTGCTTTGAGAAGAAGACACAAAAAACCAGCAGTAGTCCTCCCTTCTTAGCTTGAATGCTTTTATAAGTGAACTAGATATATCCTTTCTGACATTGCAGAGAGAGGTCCTTTTACTTACTGATGACGTGACCTTCCATCCAGAAATAGCTTCAAGTTTGAAAGAACTTCTAACCCTTAATTTTGCCAAAACCAAAATCATTTTGGATAGCACAGTGACAACCAGACAAATAATTGTAAAGAACACCTTTTGACAAGTTAACTCATTTAGGTACCGGGGGGATAGTTTTGCTATTTTGACAAGTTCACACAGCAGACTTCTCAAATTTTAAAATTTTGTGGAGGACACATTTGGCTTAGTCTATGATTGAGAAGGACAGTTGACAAGTTCCACTCTCAACTATGTTTTCAAACAAAGATAATTTTTCCCATGTTTTACTTTGCTTTCCAATGGGGCTCAAATCAAGTAGTAGTTCAGGCAACTGATGAGATACAGTCTTGCTCTTTCGAAAAAGTTTTGACCTTTGCCAGCAATATGGCTGCAGCCTATCTATATCCATGCAGAGACAGGATCACCCTCCAGTCAAAAATATCTGTCTTTGATCAAAACATTAAAGAAGTACTTATCATCCTTGAAAACACTGGCTATGTTAGTTTTCCAGCTATCTTATCTGAGATGACCACTAGACAGATACACCTTTTCTGTAGCATAAGACCCCAATTTGGTGATTTCTGATACCTTGTCTACCTAAAACAGTTTCACATCTAAGTCTTAGGGACTATAAGCTGGTGAATCCATTCTAGACCTTAATATTATTCAAAGACTATATTATATGGTCATTTTCTGCCTCATTGGATCACCTGACCTTCCAAGAGGGAGATTTAATCTAATACACTTAAGAAAAAAGATGGTAAGCAGTTTGGATGATTCACTGCTAAATAAGCAACACATGCTAATATTTTATTGCTGATATTTTTATATTGACCTTTTTTTCTGTGACCTTGCTAAACTCACTTATTCTTTTAGATTCCTTAGGATTTTCTACATAAACAACCATATCATCATTGAATAGAAACAGGTTTGCAACTCCTTCTCCTCCTTTCCATTCCTCCTCTTCTTATTCTTTCTCCTCTTCTTCTTCCTCCTTCCTCTCTTCCTTCTTATAGTCTTTATGCCTTATTTCTTTTTCTTGACCTATTTCATGCTGGTATTCTTATGTTCTATATGCCTATGCTGCTTGCATTTTTATATACTAGCCGCAAATAGAAAATAAAACACAATTTTATCTACAATTGTATCAAAACATAGGATACTCAGGAATAAACTTAACAAAAGCAAGAACTTTACATTGTAAACTATAAAATATTGCTGAGAGGAATTTATAAAGACTTAAAAATTTGAAGAGAAACATGTCCATTTATTGCAAGACTCAATATTGTTAAGATGTCAGTTATTCCCAAATTGACTCATAGATGCAATGCAATCCCAATCAGAATACCAACAACTATTTTTAGAAACTGAGAAGCTTATTATAAAATTTATGTGTAGATGCAAACAACCAAGGATAGCTAAAGCAATCTTCAAACAAAATAGCAACACTGGAAAACTTGTATTTCCTGACTTCAAGATTTACAATAAAGCTAGAGTAATTAAGACAGTGTGGCACTGGCATAAAGAAAATAGATACGTGAAACAAAACAGAAGGCAAGAAACAGACCTACACGTACGTGGCCATTAAAATGTTCAATAAAAGCACCAAAGCAATCCAATGAGAAAAGGAAAAGTCCTTTAAACAAAGAAAGCTGGAACAACTATATAGCCATATGGCAAAAACTGAACACGAGCACCACATACAAATATTAAATTGAAGGAGATCAAAGATCCAATATAAAATATAAGACTAGGAAAAAACATGTAAGAATATCTTCATGTCTTGGGAGGAGGCAATAGTTTCTCAGAAATAATGCAAAAAGCAATAACCATAAAAAACTGATATATTAAACTTCATCATAAATAATAACTTCTGCTCATCAAGATACACCTTAAAAAATGAATAGACAAGCCAGATTGGCAGAAAATATTTGTAAAATAGATCTAGCAAAGTATGTGTATGGAGGATATAGAGAATATACAAAAATGCCTATAAATCAATCATAAAAAAAATAACCCACTTAAAAATGGGACCAAAAAATTGAACAGATATGTATGTCATGAAATGAATGGCCAATAACTACTGAGCACTTAACATCTTTAGTCATCATGGAAATACAAATCAAATTTACAATGAGATATTACTACAAGGTGTGATAAAAAAAATATAATGAATGTTTAAATAAAAAGTTTTACAGTAAAAGACACATTGCCATTTATCTCCCTCAAAATACTCCCCCTCTTTCCGAACACACTTATGTCATCATTCTTGCCACTTTCTGAAGCATTTCTGGAAGTCCTCTTTCATGAATGTCTACTCTGTTTCCCTGAAAATAAGACCTAGCCGGATAATCAGCTCTAATGCGTCTTCTGGAGCAAAAATTAATACGACTCAGTATTATAGTGTATGTTATGTTATGTTATGTTATGTTATACTATATTATATAAGACCCGGTCTTATATTATAGTAAAATAAGACCGGGTCTTATATTAATTTTTGCTCCAAAAGACACATTAGAGCTGATTGTCCGGCTAGGTCTTATTTTCGGGGAAACATGGTAGTTGTTCTGTCATGGCTGCCTCGATATCCTGAATCAATTCAAAATGTTTACCTTTCATGGTCATTTTGACTTCGGGGAAGAGCCAGAAATCACATGGTGCCATCTGGTGAATAAAGTGGATGAGGACACACTCTAATGGTTTTATTTGACAGAAATTGCCATACCAGAAGCGAAGTGTGACAAGAATTGTCATGATGGAGGATGAAACCGTTTGCCCATTTCTCAGGCCATTTCCTACGCACATCATTTCTTAAATGCTCATAAAGACACTCATGACAGAGGACTTCCAGAACTGCTTCAGAAAGTGGTAAGAACAATGGGATAAGGGTGTTTGAAGCGAGGGGGAGTATTCTGAGGGGGATTAATGGCAATGTGTCTTTTACTCTAATAATTTTTTTAAATTTAAACATTCATGATAGTGTTTGATTACACCTCATATATTGTCACTACAGTGGCTAAAAGAATGAAAACGTCAACGGCTGGTGAGAAAATTCAGGAAGTAGAGCTCTCACACATTGTTAGTAGTAAGGTGAAAGGTACAATACTTAGAAAAAAGGGCTGGTGGTTTTTAATATTAATCATATACCTACCCTAAAAGCTATCAATTCTGCTACATATTTTCCCAGGGATACGAAAACATTTTGCCCACACACACAAAAAAAGACTTACCAGAACTTGAATTATAATAGCTCAAATCCTGGAAATGTCCCAGATGTTCATAAACAGAAAATTGCTAAAAAAACTGGTACATTCATAAAATGAAACACACTTCAGCAATAAAAAGAAATGAGCTATATAATGCACAAAATCACATGAATGATTTCTAGAAACATTAGGGTGATTGAAAGACGTCCTACACAAAACAATATATACTGTATAATTCTAAATCTATAAAGTGCTAGAATAAGCTATACTAATCTAAGGTGAAAAAATAAGAAAAGTGGTTACTTCTGGGAGTTGCGAGTAGGGTGAAGGATAAAGGTTTACTGAGAAGAGGCGTGAGGGAAATACCTAGGATAATGGTTGTGACCTATTTTTTATGTGTGTTTGTATTATACAGGTATACACATTTGCCAAAATTCATCAAATTATACATATTACATATATTCCCTATCCCAAATCCAATCTGTTTTTCTTCCTCACCCTAGCCATCCCCATCTCTAAATATAGTGCATCTAATATTTCACTAAAATTTTCAATTGAGGATGCATTTGGCTAAAAAAACATGTCTCTACTGGAAAATAACAGGTAGTCAGCCTTTTACATCAACATATATACAAGTTCTCTGATCATCTTTTTTTGTACATGGACACTGAAGTATTTCCCTCTCTCCAATGAGGATTTTATTTTAATAAACACAGAGTTTACTTTACTCTTGCTAATTATTCTGGAAAATAGCATACAATAAAGTTTGAGTTTAAATTTTATTACATTTTGATTTTCTTTTCTGAAGATACCTGGCAATTTGAATGACTCAGAAAAATTTATGAATACAGAAGCTAAACATACTGGGGTTGCCAAAAAAAAAAAGCATACACGTGACTTGTATTCATCTTCTGTTATCGGTATATATTATTAAAATTTTAATACAGATTTCTTTTCCTTTCTTAAAATGTGTATACATTTTTTTGGCATCCTCTGTACTTACAATTGTTGAAAGGATTCACGTTGCTCAATTAATTATTACTCTTTTTAGAAACTGAGGTATAATTAATAATTTGAAATTTAGATTTAAGTGACGAGAAAAGACTTGAGTACTTGCCTGTATAAAGAATGTGGTAGACAGAATTCTAAAGCTGCCCTCCCAAGATTCCAGTCACCTGGGTGGTTCAATCAATCACTAGCCTGTGCACTGCTATGAAGGGAATCTGCAGATGGAATTAGGTTGCTAGTAAGCTAACCTTAAAATAGGGAGATTACCCTGAATTTTACAGGTGGGCTCAATGTAATTACATGTGCCCTTAATATAGAAGAGCAAAGCAGAAGGATTAGTCAG
This sequence comes from Rhinolophus ferrumequinum, assembly GCF_004115265.2. NCBI lineage: Eukaryota > Metazoa > Chordata > Mammalia > Chiroptera > Rhinolophidae > Rhinolophus > Rhinolophus ferrumequinum. The sequence goes on from NC_046288.1 coordinate 56,133,720, forward strand.
AGAGTGACAGAAGAAAGGGCAGGAGAGCTCAGAGATTCAAAGCATCAGACAGACTGGACCTCCTGCTAGCAGCTTTAAAGATGAAGATGAGGGTCCAGGAGCCAGGGAATGCTGGTGGCCTGTAGAAGCTAAGAACCACTCCTGGCCAACAGCCAGCTAAGAAATGGGTATTTCAGTCCTATAATCTCATAGAACTAAATTCGACCAACCAGAGTGAGCCTGGAGATAGGTTCTCCCTGCTGTATCCAGAGGAAATGCTCACATCTTGATTTTGGCTTTGTTAAACCTAAAGCAGAGAAACCAGCCAAGCCCAATAGACCTCTGTCCTACAGAACTATCAGATAATAAATTTGTGTTGCTTTAAACTGCTAAATTTGTGGCATCAGAACATGATTCATGAATTGCTAGAAGTGGCTATAAAATCTACTTTAATACCTCCTCAAAAAGGAATCTCATGAGTTTCAAACCTTGCTCATTCCCCAACAGTGCCTATTGTCCTGACTGGTCCTTTGTGGGCTCCTGGAAATCATGCTCTTGGAATGTCCTGATAAGAAGGTTTTGCTCATTTGAAACCTGAAACCGCTCTGGCCTGTCTAGATAGTTTATGCAAACAATGAGATATGTTCAACACTTGCTTTCTTTCTGGGTGGTCTGGAGCATCAGTAATTGCAGTCACACAAGCACTATGTGCCTTTGTCACCAGCCCTCAGCAAAAACCCTTGACTCCCAGGCTCAGATGAGTTTCTCTAGTAGATCACCCTTCACACATGTCGTCACAATTAGTTGCTGGAGGAATTAAGTACATCCTCTGCAACTCTCCTGGGAGGGGACGCTGGAAAAGCTTGTGCCTGCTTTTCTCCCTTCAGTGCCCCACTGTTTTCCTTTTGTTGAGTTTGCTTTGTACCCTTCTGCTATAATACAATGAGTATAATGTAACCACTTGTACAATGACTTCTGAGTCCTATGAGTGCTTCTAGTGAATCACTGAAGCTGGAAGTGGTTTTAGTGACCCCGACACACTACAGTTCCCACCATCTCAGCCACAATCACTTACTAATACAAACAAGAACAGCAAATATCACACTTGTTACAGACTAAAAACTTTTCCTAAATTTTTAGCAACCAAACTGGTAGGCAGAATTCTAAGATGGTTCCCAAGATCTTTGCTCCCTGACGTATACCTTGCATAATCCCCAAGACTAAGAATATGACGGTTTTACTCCCATGATCACGTTATGTTATATGGCACTGTTACTTTACAACAGGGAGGTTGTCTGGGGGGGCCTGGCCTTATCAACATGAGTCCCTGAAATCTGGGTCTCGACAGTGGAAATGAGAGATTCCTGGTCTGAGGGGGATGTGATGTGAGGGAGATTCTCCACTGCTGGCTCTGGAGACGCAGATAGCCTTCTAGGAACTGACAGCAGCCCTGATGGACGGCAATCAAGGAAATAGGGACCTCAGTCCTGCAGGTGCAAGGAACTGAATTCTGCCCAAAACCCAAACGAGCTTAGAAGTGGGTTCTTCCCCAGAGCCATGAGAATGAAGTCAAAAATTTGTTTCTTCTAATCATTCTATTAAAGAAAATATTTCCAAGAAAATAATTAACAAATTATGAAGACATTTGCCATCATACTTTCACCAAAACTTATTTGTCTGGGAAATAAAATTATGGCACATGCTTTAAAAGGAAAATAAAAGGGAAATAAAATTCAAATCGCATGACTACGCTAAAAACAATTATTTCATTCAATAGTTCACTTACAACACAGTAACTACATGCAAACTCTTATGCTTACAACTTTAGGAGATAGAAAAATGAAAAATTACAGCCTACATATGAAAAAAGTATGGTTAATTAGGGAAAGGAAACCATAGCTTCCTTAATTTTATAATTGCAGACAAACAATTACAAGCTAGAAGGGGAAGGTAACTTGCAACTAGAGAGATACAATATAATGAAGGAATTTGGAGAAGAAAAATACAGTTTTTGCTTTGGGTCAGTGGTATCGTATAGAGCAGGGGTGTCCAAACTGCGGTCCATGGGCCAACTGCGGCCCACAATCCATTGTTAATTGGCCCGCAGCAAATTCCAAAAATACATTTAGTTTACTTAAATAAACCAGGTGAGGCAATACGTACTTCACCTCGAGTGAGTGGCCCGGCTGTTTGTGTATTTTACCGCATATGGCCCTTGGTGAAAAACGTTGAAAAAAATTTGGACACACCTGGTATAGAGGGACACAGAGGTAAGAAACTTACTTGAAGAAGTGCTATACCTTGTGCCAAAGAATGGAGATAGACTTGGGGCAAAAAGCCCAGTCTTCTTGGGATATTTCAGTTCTTGGACACTCAATCTCCTCGACTATATATTGGTAACAATAAAAACTACTTGTACAATGTAGACACTATTTGGAAATAATTTAGAGAGTTAGATTGAAGTCATATCTTATGCTTACAAAATGCATTCCTCCACACACCAAAAATGGAGAGCCACCAAATGCTTTTGAGCAAGGAATGGACTGATTTTTAAAAATATTTATATAGTAGCAGAAAGTAGGAGTGATTGGAATATGGAAAGACTAAAGGCAGGAAGACCAGTTAGGAGAATGCTGTTGCCATGCAATAGTCAAGGTGTTTGTTGATGAAGGCCTGAACTAAAGAATGTAGAGGACAGCAAGAGATGCCAGAAGTATCACCAAGGCTGTGTTAATGATACTTGACAACTAACAGGATATAGGATATAGGAGAGGGAGAAAGCAAAAGATATCTGCAAAATTCCAAGAGTGAGTGAAGAGCATCTTTTGGTGTTATTTTCCATCTTTAACAAAACAAGTAAAATATACATCAGCTATGTAAATCTCTAAGTTACCTGACTACACTGTAATCATTTCGTATACACTTTGAACTAGGGTCCTTGAAGGCAGAAAATGCAAGAGTGCCTCAACTTCCACTGTCAGATGATTAATCTAAAATAAGAATACTACTGTGCCTTTCTGATGACTATGACCTGTGGCTCATTATCCTGCTCTGTACTGTATGCGACAATGTGTTCAAAATTCTTGGGAATACCTAATTCAGTGAGTAGGCAATCTTTTAATAGGGGCAAATAAAACTTACTCATCCGAGTTAAGTCAGATCCTGTTTTCCATCAAGCTAGTGAACAGCTGCAGACATAGCCTGCTTTCCATCAAAGTCTCCATGTATAATCTTGCATTGCTGATCGTTCTCTGGTAAATTTTCAAAACTATAACCCTAAAAACATGTGACAAACTACATTTTATTAAAGAAACATGCCTGCACTACTCACCCAATCTTCACTTGCAAATTTAAGGACAATGAAGAAACTTTACTGCATGTGCCAAAGTTCTGCTGAATATCTGTCCATGAACCACACTTGCTGGCACTTTCACAGATTAAGCAAAAGTACATGCTCTGAATAACACTAACACAAAAGGAAAGTAATTTCCAAATAGCACCTAGACTTAAAAGGCAAACGATTTCCTCATGCTTACTTTAATAGCAGTGATGAAGGTGAATCTCTTTTTTAACGTTCTCTGGAAAATGTTTCAGAAAGGAGTTGAGATTTAAATTTCTCCACTTTTCAGCATCTTGAACCTGGCTCTAGGGTAGCAATTAAGCAGATCCACAGGCACCGAATATGAGATGACTTCAAACAAATCTTCTAAACACTCTATTTTCTTAAAACCTACTGGTTATAGGAGTTAATTGAATTCCATGCCTCTTCGTTTCCAACAAATGATTTTGATCATTCAACTGAAACTGGAGAGAAATATTGGCAAGATCGAACTCTGGCACAAGTAGCATATAAAAGCCACTAAAAGGAGAAAAGCATTCTCCAAAACCTAACTCATATTCAGGCTTGAATAGGCTCAAAAAAAAAAAAGAAAAAAGTTGGTGAGAAGCTTTCTCTTTCAGACAGGTTAGCAAACTATCCATACGAATAACATTACTTTATAAAAGACTCAGTAATACCTCCAGGTCATCCATAATACAAAACTATTATTTTATTTGGATAACATGAACTCTCGAAAGGGTTTTATGGCCATTAAAATTATAAAAAGAGAAATTTTCTAGCAGGATCTGGAACTTTTCTAGTAGGATCTGAAACTTCATGATGCATGATAGTCTTAAGCTATAATATATTTAAAATACAAATAACTATGTTTTAGTACAATATTACTTACTTCAATGATATTACATTTGTTATGAAAAAAAGTTAGTGAGTAAACTGATAGAAGAGTCCACTGAATTTCTAGTTTTTGTTCCTGTACTCCCCATCAAACCAATTTTACAAAAGATTTAAACCTTTCTTCAAAATAAACCCAGAAAGATTACACCTCTAATGATGTTTTAAGTTCAAACAACTAACTGCAAATAACTACCAGACAACTAGCAACTTACAGTTTTACAACAGTTAGAAACAGATGCACAAGTAAAAATCATGGATCTCAAATTGCAACCCTATCTATATAGATTTTCTGTTTACCTTGCATTGGCATTTCTTACAGGTGTAGGGTGCTTACTTTTGGCAGTAGGGGAAATAACTGATTTATAAGCCATAAGAACATCTCACTTTCCATAAACAGGTTATAGAATTAATTAAAATTGCAGCACATCAACTCTGCACATGAAACTTGCTCTGTTACTGGAGATCAATGTAATCCAAACACGTGGAAATTCAAATAGTTTTCCACAAAGCTAATGTGGATGGATGGATCAGGTAACAACTTGGAACCGAACCTGACAGATTCATTTCTACTAAAGACAGTAAGTGCTGAATGTTATATTCTAAAACAAACGAGGAAAATATTGAATTTTAGTCTATTACCAGAATGATGAAAAAATAGAATTTAATCACAAAAATTCTTATATATCCTAATTGAAAACATATGTGTATATATATATGAAATACATACTATACGGGACAAAGACTCATAAAAACTACTGTATGTTCTATTTTAAATAAATGAAAGACTATTAGAAAATGTAAATGGCATAAAAGAAAACATGAAATTTACATTTATTCCCATTCGTGTTCATCTGCCTGCTCAAAGAATATGCTTCCATCTATAACATTTTATCCCCATGAAGACATATACAAAGGCTTTGAAGACGGGTGGCTTCTTTACACCTTTACACTAGTAAGACTATTGGTGTTTCACTGCTGTGAGACTTATCATCTCTAAAACACAGATGAAGGATGATGATGAGCACAGAAAAATAAAACATTTCATGAGATAATGGATTTAGTCTTATTGGCAAAGCAGTATCAACTGTATTCTTATACAGTACGATTGAAAGTTGAAAAAATAAAATGCTAGAGTTGAGGTAAAATGATGAAAATTGGAATTTGTCTTCGGAGTTAGCAGCTTCGTTCCTACTTCAGTTCTTTTAGAAAGTAAAGGAGGGGCATATACGGGCAGAGAGGAAATGTTGAGATCAGAAAGAAATCCTACAGTTAGACCACCCTGAGGACCAGAAAACTGCTCTAGTTGTAGCTTAGAGTCCTTGGGAATGGCTGGAACATAAGACCGTGTGTAACATCAATAGTTAAAATGTACAGCAATTCCAATAGCAGCACAGCTATGTCTATGACGGGCCTACTTCACCTCTAATATTTGTGGGTATCCCCTTAATGATCTACCCTCTCTCTCTTCTTCCTTTCTTCTGCCCCAAATACCTTAAATGAATACTAAATAATTTTAAGAACTTATTTCTTACAATAAGAAAAATTAGTAATTATTTTTTCAGCTAGTGTTAATGTTGGCTTAGCATCTCACTCCTAGTTTTTTTAAGTACGTGTATGATCTCTAAGACCGGTGGTAGCCAGCCTCTAATGGTCCCCAGAGACCCCTGATTCCTGGGGTTCACATTCTTGTGTAGTCCCCTCCCACACTGAATGGAGTTAATGCCTGGCCTGTATCCAGTAGGATACTGCATGAACACTGTGTGGTTCCTGAGGCTAGGTCACAGAATGCATTGCAGCTTCCACCTTGCTTTCTTTTCACTCTAAGAAGCCAACCACCAGGCTGTGAGGATGGCCAAAAGGCCTGTGGGAAGGCGCTCAGGCAGGGAGGAACTAAAGCCTCCTGTCAACAACTGGTATCACATGGCTGAGCTATCTTAGAAACAGCACTCAGTTAAGCTTTCATATGACTACAGCCTCAGCTGACATATTGACTGCATCCTTAGATCCTGAGCTAGAACAAGGAAGCTAAGCCATTTCTGAGTTCCTGACCAGAAAATCTGTGAGGAAATGCTTATTGTTGTTTTAAGCCACTAAGTGTGGAGGTGATTTGTTAAGAAGCAATAACTAACTCACACTATTTCTTCTTACAGGAAAACAAAGAAATGCAAAATATGCCACTTGATCAAGCTTCCTCATTAACACGATAATATTGCTGGCACATAAGGGATTTACAACTCAAGCAAAGTAAATAACTCAACAGGCTTTTTAAAAACTGAAGGTATAATTTACATAGGAGAAATGCATTTTAAGTGTATATTTCAGTGAGATTTGACAAATTTTGCAAGAACATGCACCATGTAAGTAATACCTTGATCAAGATGTAAAAAATTCCCATTGCCTCATACAGGTCCCTCATAGCTATTTTGAATCAGTTCTTGTATTACTCTCCCCCCAACCCAAATCAAGCACTGTTTTTATATCTACCATCATGGATGAGTTCTAGAACATCATGGATTGTTCCAGAACATCACATAAATGACTATAATCCTTGTGCCTGGCTTCTTTTGCTCAGCATATTTTTAAGGTTGGTCATGGTGGTGCATGTATTGTTGATTTATATTCCCTGATCTGTTCATCCATTCTCCCCCTGAGGGGCATCTGCGTTCTTCCCAGTTTGGAGCTACTGTGAATAATATTTCTGGAAACATTCTTGTGCAAATATTTTGGTGCCCATGTATTTTTCCTTTCTGTTGGTTAAATACCAAGGTAGGGCTGGGACTAAAGTGAGACAAATGAGGTCAAAATTTGAACAGGTCCTCTATCTAGGAGTGAGATTGTGGGATCATAAAAATAGATGTTTTTGTAACAAGTTAGCCTTTTATATTAGAGCAGTGCGATTTTCACTACCATTTGTCATGGGTTCTTCTGTTAAGAAATCTACCATTTAAAGGGTAGTAGGAGGTTTATATATTAGTATAAGAAACATAGAAATATATACTTATAAAGGCAATTGATCAATATAATATTATCAGATAAAATGCATATTAAATAAAATATAAACTTGAGAATTCCTTTAGAATGATACCTAGATCGAGTAAAACTTCTTGTTTTACAGATAAGGAAAACAATTAAGAGAATTGTCCAAACTGTCTCATTAGTCAGTGGCTTTTTAATCATACATACTGAATTATAAATCTTTTTACAAATTTATCTAGGCTCAGTTAAAATTCCCAGATGAATCCGTGGCTATAACTGTTTTCCAATCTTGATACAAACTTAACCTTGGCTCAATTAAAATAAAGTGTTTTTTTCCATAAAGATATGGCTGTAATTGTTTTTCTATTTTAAGGTCACCTAGCTTTCACCGAAAATTGTTCACAGCATCAGAGGCATATAAAGTATAAACTTATTTGGTGAGCAAAGAGTAACATGTTCTTAAAAAAATAAAATCAAAGATTTGTGACATGCAAAAACTACAATTATAAAAACTCACTAAATATAGAGAAAGTCACTTTTATTACCTATGTCAGATTACTTTTCTAAAAAAGGCAATGGTATAATTGATATCTGCATCTTTCATTTCAGAGACTACTTAAAGCCAAATCATTTAAAGTTGCAAGGAAAGCACTTTTATTCAATTTATTTGTTTTGCTTCCATTAAATTACTACTATTTAGTAAGATACACATTTTTTTTCTCCCATGGAAAAAATTTACTTTCACCTAGAATACAGCAGTGTTTAAAAAGTATTAACCATCAGGAATATTTCTTTAAATCAGAACTGATATTTATAATCATATAAAGCCTCCTGGAAAGCAGTTTTCATTGGTTTGGTACTTTATTCATTAAATAAATATTGTTGATGATTTTAAGATATTTTCAGAAAATATGTGAAGAAGCTAGCTCATTTAATGGAATATTTGTAATAAAATTTAGAAACAGGCTCTTATTGCCAAGAATGCCTAAAATAGAAAATTAATTTACTGAGTCATTAAAATAACTGAATTTAAATTATATCATTAGCTCCCTCCCCAAGCCATGCTTATTATTTTTTGCTCGTCTTCAACATGGCCTTTACTTAACACAGCTCAATGTGTCCCTGGGAATGCCAGTATCTTGTGATAAGTTACCAAGTACTCCTCTAAGGAAAATACTCTTAATGTCAGCTAGAGAAATGCTTAGTACTAAAAAGATTTCAAATTTTCGCATATACCCTCTGTAGGAATTTTTTTTTTGTCTAGTATTTTGGAGAATGCCTAACTCACAAAAGCTGACAATGTCAGTGATGAATTTCTACGAGGCGCTTGAATTAAATTTCCTAAAATGAAAATTTGCACCTGTATTTTATCATTAAACGAGTAACAGAAGAAACCAAAAGCCTATAGTATCTAGTTAAAATGCCTTTCTGTTTGCCAATTTCTGCTTTTCATTTAAATTTCCTGATATAACACAGTACCTCACGGGTTTCCTTTCTCGAAGTAAGTCTTCTAGACTCTGTTCACAGTGTTCGGCCACCACCACCAGTCTCTCTGAGTAAAGAAAACAAATCCACTTTATATTTGATTAATACATTTTAATAACAAAATAATATACCCCACTAAAGATATTAACATACAGTACAAACGATATTTTAGAAGAGCTTTTCAAACTCTATATTAATGACATAATTATCAAACATATAGAATAATAGGATCAATGTGTAATAGAACAATACATTAAATAACAAGTTCTTCTCATCTTGTTTTTTTCTGTACAGATTCTCCCATGCACATGCAGAAAAACAGATGGAAATGCTTACCTTTGGAAAGAAGAACTCATTGTTTCTCTGACACAGGCTAGGAGAAGGAAAAGTCTGGATGAAGATATAAAGAATTTTGAAGGGAAGGGAAATTGGGAGCTAGGGACAGACTGTCTTGACAGCCTGGGTCCAACACAAGGTCTGTGAAACTGAGTTCACAAACTCGAGAAAAGCAGAAATGTTCTGAATCATGACTATGGACAAAGAACAGAAAATCAATTTGGGATTCTTTATATCATCCTGGGCATTTTTTTAAAAACTAAATTTTATTGGGGTGACAATGGTTAGTAAAATTACATAGGTTTCAGGTGTACAATTCTGAAATACATCGTCTATATATCACATTGTGTGTTCACCACCCAGAGTCAGTGATCCTTCCATCACCACACATTTGACCCCCTTTACCCTCTCCTACCATTCCCCCTCTGCCTTTACCCTCTGGTAAACACTAAACTGTTGTCTGTGTCTATATGTTTTTGTTTCTTTGTCTTGTTCCTTTGTTGCTTTCAGTTTTATATCCCACATATCAGTGAAATCACATGGTTCTCGACTTTTTCTGTCTGACTTATTTCACTTAGCATAATAATCTCAAGATCCATCCATGTTGTCACAAATGGCATTATTTCATCTTTTCTTATGGCATAGTACTATTCCATTGTGTATACATACCACATCTTCTTTAACCAATCATCTGTTGAAGGACATTTTGGTTGTTTACATGTCTTGGCCACCATACATAAGGCTGCAATGAACCTCGGAGCACATATAGCTTTACAGATAAATGTTTTCAGATTTTTTGGGGGGTATATACCTAGGAGAGGGATTGCTAGGTCAGACAGTAATTCTAGTCTTAATTTTTTGAGGAACCTCCACACTGCCATCCATAGGGGCTACAACCAATCTGCATTCCCACCAACAGTGTCTGAGGGTTCCTTTTTCTCCACAGCCTCTCCAACACTTATTATTTGTCTTGTTGATGATAGCCATTCTAATCGGTGTGATGTGATATCTCATTGTGGTTATTTGCATTTCTCGGATGATTAATGATGTTGAACATCTTTCATATGTCTATTGGCCATCTGTATGTCCTCTTTGGAGAAATGTCTATTCAGGTCCTCTGCCAATTTTTTCATTGAACTGTTCGGTTTTTTTGTTATTGAGTTGCATGAATTGCAAAAATTTTCTGCCATTCGGTTGGTTGCCTCTGTGTTTTGTCGATGGTTTCTTTTGTTGTGCAGAAGCTTTTTAGTTCATTCATTTATTTCAGGTTTTACTTCCCTTGCCTTTGATGTCAAATTCAAAAAATTTTCTTTGAACCCAAGGTCCATAAGTTCAGTACCTATGTTTTCTTCTATGCAGTTTTTTGTTTTAGGTTTTAGGTTTAGGTCTTTGATCCATTTTGAGTTAACTTTGGTACATGGTGACAGATACCAGTCTGGTTTCATTCTTTCACACGTGGTTTTCCAATTCTCCCAGCACCATTTATTGAAGAGGCTGTCTTTTCTCCATTGTATGATTTTTGCTTCTTTTTCAAAAATTATCTGTTCATATTTATATGGGTTTATTTTTGGGTTTTCAATTCTGTTCCATTGGTCTGTATGTCTGTTTTCCTGCCAATACAATGCTGTTTTGATTATTGTTGCTCTGTATTACAAGCTGATGTCAGGGAGTGTGATACCTCCAGCATTATTCTTTTTTCTTAGGATTGCTTTGGCTATTCAGGGCCTTTTGTGGTTCCCAGAACAAATCTGATTATTTTTTTGTTCTATTTCTTTAAAAAATGCCATTGGGATTTTGACGGGGATTGCATTACATCTGTGTATTGCTTTGGGTAATATGACCATTTTTGCTATGTTGATTCTTCCAATCCATGAACACAGAATGTCTATTTCTTTGTGTCTTCTTCAATTTCTTTTAAAAATGTCTTATAGTTTTCAGTGTATAGGTCCTTCACATCCTTGGTTAAGTGTATTCCTAGGTATCTTATTCTTTTTGTTGCAACTCTAAAAGGAATTGCTGTATTTCTCTTTCTGAGATTTCACTGTTCGTATATAGGAATGCAATGGGTTTTTGTACATTGATTTTATAGCTGGCAACTTTACTGTTATTATTTTATTTACTGTTATTATTTTATTGTTTCTAATAGCTTTTTGATGGAGTCTTTAGGGTTTTCTATATATAGCATCATGTCATCTGCAAAAAGTGACAATTTAACTTCATCCTTCCCAATTCAGATGCCTTCTATTTTTTTCTCTTGCCTGATTGCTCTGGCTAGGACTTCCAGTACTATGTTGAATAGTAGTGGTGATAAGGGACAGCCCTGTCTTATCCCTGAAAGTAGAGTGAAGGTCTTCAGATTTTCACCATTAATTATAATATTAGCTGAGTGTTTGTCATATATGGCCTTTATTATGTTAAGGTTATTTTCCTTCTGTACTCATTTTATCAAGTGTTTTAATTATTTGACAAGATACAACATCCATTTATGATTATAACACTTAATAAAATGGGGCCTTCTAAGATTAAGTAATAATACAAAATTTTGGTGGGCACAATCAATATTATGACGTAATGTTTATTTTCCAACAGATCAACCATCTATGAATAAGACAGCATAGTTCTGTACCTTTTTTCCTCATCAGTTATCCGTAGTGACCAACACATTGTGTGACACAACAACAGATGTGTGTGTGTGTGTGCGTGTGTGTGTGTATTTACACATATATAAAAGGATTAATGGAAGAGGAGCAGGAGAAAAGTACAACTGGGCTTACAAGTGGTTGGGGATTTGATAAGGTTATTTCAGGAGAGACGAAGGGTTTAAAAAATTGGGGTACTATGAATATCCATGCAAAGTGGTTTCTCGATTAGATAAGGAAGACGGTTAACACAAAATATATAGATGGTAGCCAAGACAAAGAAGTGAAGGAGCAATGAGATTGGGAATAGTGATAACTACAAAGAGGTTTGGTGAAAATGGAAAGTTAGCAAAGGTAGAAAAATTAGACAGCAGCAGATGGAAAAGGAGAATTTCAGAGCCGGAGAGCCAGTAAAAGGAATACCTCGGTAATGACTAGACCAAGGCATGGTCTTGCATAACGGAGTAGAGATGAAAGACAATGGCATACAGGCAGTCATGTGAGGTGTGAGGGCAGGATATTATATGGGTCACATCTTAGAAGTTGAAACTGTCTAAGGTGGGGGTATTATACAGAATGACCTGAAACACTAAAATTAAAAAAATGCTCCAAATAAAAAGCTATCAGTTTAAAATGAAAGACTCCAAGTGATTTAAACAGAAACCAGAAAATTAAATTTGAAAGAACACTTAGTGAGAAAAAAGAAAAAAGAGAATAGTAAAGAAAAATCATGAAATAAAAGGTCGAGTTTTTCAATTAAAGAGCATACAAAGTTGAATTCCAAGCAGTTTAGTACTACTGTAAAGTTCTAGAAGGAAAAAGCAAATAATACTATCAGAAAACCAAAACGGGAAGCTGCATTCCTGTGATTTCTATCTTACCACCTTTTGTAAGTTTTCCTTACAGTTATCTGGCTAACTCTGCTCAGTCTCCTCTGTAGATTAGCCCCTATTCCACTTTAGTTTAAATATTTCTAGTTCCTCCACCTTTGATTCTGGGTCTTCGTATTGCATTTTCTTCTCATTTACTCCCAAGGGTGAAAAACTCTCAAATTTTATTTCAAGCCCAGAACTCTCTTCTGAATTCCAGGCTTTTAAAGACAATTTCTCACTTTAATATAAAAGTTACCTCAAACTCAACAGAACCCAAACTGAACATATAGTTTAATCCTTAAGCCTATTCCCCTTAGTACAACTAATTTCAGTAAATGGTTCCACTATCCTGACAGCTGCTCCAGCTAGAAACTTAGGAGCAATCTCCCTTTCTCAAATCTAAACAAATGTCCTGTTATTTCCATCTTCCTACTGTTTCCAGAATCGATACAGTTTGCTCCATCTGCCACAATCTGGGTCCAAGCCAACATCATCTCTTATTACTGCAACAATTTCTTAACTGAGCTTCTCACATTCTTATTGACTGCCAATATTTTTTCACACTAAAGTCTAAGTGATAAAATAATAATTAATAAATCTGAACATATAACTTCCTCTTTAGTTTTATTTTATTTTACCTCTCGCTCACTAACTTCCAGTCACACCGGCCTTCCTTCCCCCTTCCTGCCTTAAGGTATTAGCACATGGCTTCCCACTGCCTAAAATGATCTCCCCCATTCCCTTCTCCCAGTTAGTTCCTATTATAAAACATAGTAGTTGAGAGCTCAGACTCTTTTGTCTGGGCTGAAATCTCAGGTTTAATACTCATTAACACTGTAATTTTGGGAAGTTTGTTAACCTGTCTATGCCCCAGTGTCCTCTTCTGTAAAATAAAGAAAGCAATAGCACTGTCTCACAGAGTTTTTCTGAGGGTGAAATGAGTTAATATTAATATACAATAAGAGCCTAGAATAGTGCCTGACACATAGCAATCACTATCTAAGTTTTAGCTATTATTAGCATTCATTCCTCAGTTAAATGTGACTTGCTCAAGGAACACTTTTCTGGTCCCCCAAAATCAATTTGCTCCTCCTATATTATAATCTATGCTACATTGTACTTTCCTTTTGTATCACTTATTTCAGCTCTAAAGATTTGTATAGATTTTTATTTAATGTTGTTGCTCTCCACTAGATAATACATTTCATGATGGCAGGAACAATGCCAATCTTGTTCAAAATGTATCACCAGTGTCTAAAATGGCACCCCAAATATGCAAGCAATAAATATAAAAATACTTGTTAAATGAGTTAACTTGAGCAAAGGCATGATGTGGCCATTAGAAATGAGTAAGAATTCCGTACGACGACAGTCATTATCTAAACAGAAATCTGTCCCGTGTAGAAATGCATATACTTACGTTGTAAACAAGGCATAATAATACCTCAATAGTGCTGATTTTAATATAAAACAAAACATCAGAAGTTATTAAAATGTACACATTCTATTAACTAATAATTTTAAATTAGATATTCATAAGTCTCCATATCCATGAGAGATTTCCAAAGTGTTTGGCATTAGCCTAAAATTTGTCAGGCTTAAAATTATTTAGAAAAAAAATGTTGTTAATTTCCTTCTGGAAACTCCTTCAAAATATCATAAACCAGAGTTTGCCAAACTTCAGGATCCTATGAAATTTTGAAGCATTATTTTAACGCAGCAGAGCCACAATCCTTGGTAGAATATCAGTCTATCCCAGAGGTAATGGCATGTATAACTAAACAATGTTTCCAATACAAACTAGTTTTTTCAAGAAATCATTAGAGAGTCTTCATCCTGAAACTCTGGACCACTGTTTGAAAATAACTTCTGTTTGTTATAAAATAATATAGTTTCACAGAATAAAAGATGACAAAAATATTTATGAAACATACTGTGCCAAATATAAGTCAACAATGTAGTGGCATCATTTATTAAAAAAAACAAATGTGACACTAAGATGAAGTTAAAGAGTAGAAGATATAAGAACTGTGAAATAATCTTTCTAACAAATATCTGATAAATACCAAGTATCACTGTAGTGTACACACAACCTGAATTGTATGTTTTAAATCAAAGCTAAGAAATTGAAGACAGTACATTAAGCAAGAAGATAAAAAAAGAGTTGAAGAAGGAGAGGGACTAAAAGAAAAACTAATTTTTCTTTTTTTACAGAGAGGTAATTTGTGAATGTGGTAAGGTAATCTGAAAGATTATTAGAATACAGTTACTACATTATTATTTGGTTATCCACAATAAAAATTCAGATTAACTCATCACCTTTTAAATGTAAAAAATAAATACTTATACAGTAAAACTAATAAAGAAAATGTCTGGGCTTATGTGGGGACGGAGTCCCAGAGAGTAGTTCCCAGGTTCTCGGCCTCGCGTTGAGGGGTGCTGGCTCGGGTGGTGGTTGGCAATTGGCTGCTAATAGAACTACAGTGACTGCATTGGTTGGTTGGTTGGCTGGCAGGCTGAACGGTGGACGGTGGACTGCGGATTGTGTGGATCCTACTTCGTGTGTCTCGCCCGGCTACCAGCGAGAATATAGTGGTATGCCTCCCCTATCTCTGGCTCCGTGGGTGTTCCTTTTTGGCCTCACCATATCCTGTGTTCTTATGTGGGGAGTGGGAGCTGAGGCCCCGCATGACACCCTGCACGACAGCTTAAAAAACAGTATTGTTAGCAGGTCATTGTGAAGGTCAGTTTTATAACTCAACATGGCTAGGCTATCGACTCCAGTTATTCAAACGCTAACCTAGGTGTTACTGTGCAGATATTTTATAAGTGATTAAAATCTATAACCAGTTTACTTTAAGTAAAGATTATCCTAGATAACTTGGGTGATCGTGACTCAATCAGTTGTAAAGGCCTTAAGAGCAAAAGCTTCTCTGAAGAAGAAATTCCACCCAGGGACTGCAGCTCAGCTCTTGTCCAAGAGTTCAGTGTCCTTGATGTCCTGCCTATGACTTGCTGACCCAGCCTCCACCATAACATAAGCCAATTCCTAAAAATTAATATCTATCTATCTATCTATCTATCTATCTATCCATCCTACTGTTTCTATTTCTCTGATGGAATTCTGTGAGCTGATAGAGAACTTAAGTTGAAATTATATGCAGCTAGAGATATACAATAAATTATCTTACATAGGTCCTTAACAATTCTATTACTAGTTCACAAAATTTTGTTCTTGATTTCACTATCAATAACCAAAAGATTTCTGGGTAATTGATACCAGGAAAAAAAAAAGGGGGGGATGCATTACAATTTACAAACTTCACTCTGCTTCTAAACAGTGCGGCGCTTTGCAGCTCAAAAGAAAAAGATTAAATTTGTTAACTTCAGTAGTTTTATGCTTTATTTGCCTTTTTTATTGTAAAGATATTTTCTTCAACTTTTCTTTTCATAAACCAAGATCTCAAATCCTAATAAAATGCCCACTAATACTTCATCCTGCTGAGTTAGCAAGAAACTAACATCATGTTGAATCAGTTTTGAATGATCTGTAGAAAGCTAATACATGTGAGAACATAATGTTACTAAAACAGACCACATGTCACACATCTCCAAATAAGAAGGGGAAGGTGGGGGTGGAGAGTAAGATAAGATGTAAGATATCTGAATAACAAGAACAGAATAAAAGGGGAAAAGGAACCAAAACTCAAAATTGTTTGAGAAAACAAGTAGAGTCCAAACCAAAATCATGTGTGGTTATACCATTGAGAAATATGTGTTGTTCAGTAAGGAGACTGTTGTTGAGTAGAAACTTTTCAAATTTTTCAAACTAAATGCAACTGAAATGACTGGGATTCTTTGGAACAAACAGACCCTTATAAAAACATGTATAATAATTCAGTTATTTACTTCTTATGCATACAACTTTTAAAGACAATGAGCACTGCCAATTTAAACAAATTCCCTGACATTTTGACAATCGCTGACATTTTCATTCCAGGCAGCCAAACTGAAACCACATTAATTTTATACGTATCCATGACCTATGTTACCCTAGAAGAGGGTCTGCTGAGATCTAGGAGCAGAGCAAGCAGAGGAAACAGAGTAACTAGCTATATGGTGGACAGGCCTAAAAGGACTACTGGGATTGCTGAGCTAGCTTCAACACTAACAGAGTCTAACAGTGTCTAAGGGGATCAGTTTCTATCTGACACTGAAAACTAAAAGGAAGATTCCCATGCAAAGTCAGCAATAGTGTTCCCAGAGGGATTATATTAGGTTGGTGCAAAAGTAATTGCGGTTTAAACGGTTAAAAATAATTGCAAAAACTACAAATACTTTTGCACCTAATATAAGGTTTTTCCAGCTTCAGTGTTTATAGAGGTCATTTATGTAGAGGGAAAAAAGGAGGTCAAGAAATATCTAACAATTTAGTCAATTATCCTGAGAAAAGAAAGCCTAGGGAAAACAGGACAGAGAATAGACAGACTCCAGTTATATGAAGTGAAGCTCCAAACAGGCTTCCAGACACAGTGGAAAGAAATCAAGGGCACTTTAGGATACGAAAATCAAGAAGTCCTAAAAACTGAGGAAAGTGGCAAGAAATTGGGAAGATAGGCATACTTCAAATTTGCTGATGTAACACAGCAAGACTAATTACAGACCCAGCTACAGATGATAAAGAGTATCCACTATATTGCCAATGGTTTTGGAACTGGGCCAACGTGACAATTGAAAATTCTTCAGAATTTGTAATTGGATCGGGGTGAGAGGTATTTCAGGCATTCAGGGATTGACAATATCTATCAATTTTTCAGTGATGTAAATAGCCCCAAATAATTTTTATCAGTTTTAGACATTTAATGACATCGAAGCCACTTATCAAATAAAAACTTTAGCAGAAAGTTTTTCTTTTAACAAAAACAACAAACTTGACAAAGTTTCCTAGATTAGTTACTTCATTGCTCTGTACCTCAACTCCCTTATCCGTAAAATGAGAATAACAATAGTTTCTAACCCTCAATAATGTTGAGGGTTAAATTAATTAAAATATATAAAGCACTTAGAATACTGCCTAATACATAATAAGCACTCAATAAATACTAGCCATTAATAACATTACACAAAACATTTTCTATTCAAAGTCATAAAACTTCCAGAGAAAATATTTTTAAGACATAATCCAGACTTGAAAAGTATTATTTAACCTATTTTTCAGGAAAACAATAAAGAAAATGTAGTTTAGGTTTTTGAGAGCCTTTAATATTAGGTCAAAACACATGAAAATGCCATTTTTATAGGAAAAAAAGCAGTTCAATATCAGCAAATATATAGGATTAATTTTACAAATTATTTTGTTAGAAAAATTAAATACATTTTCACTGAAATGCACCTAAAATAATTTTTAAAAATGGAACCTCAAAAATAATTTTAAAGTATTGCCATCACAAGCATCTTTAGGAGAGCTGTAGATTAAACATCTGTGTATCCTCTAAAATCATATGTTGACACCGAATCCCCAGTGTGATGGCGCTTGGGGGTGAGGAATTTGGGAGGTGATTAGGTCATGAGTGCAGAATGTTCATAAATTTGATTAGTGCTCTTATAAAAGAGGCCTGAGAGAATTCCCTTGCCCCTCCAACTATGTTGAGGTTAGAGTGAGAAGATGGCTATTAGTAAAGAAGTGGGCCTCACTAGACATGGAATCTGCTGGTGCCTTGATCTTGGACTTCCCAGCCTCGGGAACTGTGAGAAATAAATGATGGTTGTTTATTAGCTACTCAGTTTATGGTGTTGTGCTATAGAAACCATAATGACTAAGACATGAGATATAGAAGAACCTGACTATACTACTGAAAAAGCAGTAAACATCCTCTCAGTGAAACACTGACTTTTTAACTAATAGGGTTCAACTTTTCTATTTCAGTTCCCTAAATGGAATCCTGTATGAAATGACTACTGCAGCTCAAAAAGAATATTAGTGACTCCCTTTTCACTCGAAGAGACTTAGTCTAAATTATTACTTTCAATCATAAAAACATTCCAAGAGACAATTCTAAAGTTTCTAACATTAGAACTTTCATTTCCTTTTAACAGAGGTGAAGAAATATGCTTAAGGGATAGTGGTTTCCCTGAAAAAGAAAATTAAAAATCCTGATTCTCAGATCTGAGAAACATGAATCATTCAAACGTAGTCAGAAAAACTCAAATGACTGGAGTTTTGGCTGCAGTGAAGGGTGAAGGCGTGCATGCACACACATAATGGTTTCCTCACATATCCACTGTATATTTATAACCTAATCAAGGTAAAAGAGTAGAGAACACAAAATAGAAAAAACCATAACAACTCACCATGTTTTCCCCTAGAAATATCCACATACTGGCACAGCCTTGGGTGGGTGATGGTCTTAAGGATTTGAAAGCGCCCTAAAATTTTGATGGAATTTGGTGTGAGAGGAAGCCCGTTGCTTCCACAAACATCATGTGGCAGAGCTGAGGCAAAGAAGGTAAAGGCACCCATTTCAGCATCCTTCAAGGGAAACATCTCGGAGTCCTAGATCTCCCAAGATAATCTGGAAAAGAAGTTTTGGGAAGATTAACCAAACATTAAGCCAGTGTTTTCTCACCTTAAACAGGATGAACAATGTATGACTTGGAGGATATGCCAATCTGAACACTTTAAAGTAAAAAATACCAACTTAAAAAATTCCAAGATAATATCAAAGATGAAAAAAATCACCCAATCATAAGTTTATATTGCAGGTCTAAATCAAAATCAAAGATTTTCAATGGCATATAAAGAAAAGATAGAACATTACCTCTTCAATGACACCTGATAGCTTTAAGAGTTTAAAGGAATATGCTTACCAATAAGGCTCTTCTGATTACCTAAAGCTTGAATAACCCACAGATTATCAAGAACTTTTCCTTTTTACAGAGTGAGGGAAGTCAAAAAACAGGAAATAATAGATTCCAACCAGAAACTTTAAATAATCAGGGACTCTATTTATAGTAGTAAAAATTAAACAAGATAACAAGTCACTATAATGTTACTTAAATGACTAATCAATTTTTGTTTTTGCGTTAAGTGTTTTACATGTGATTTGTTTTAATCCCTTCATCTGTTTTAATCCCCATCTTGAAAGATGTTATTGCCTGCAAGTTAGAGATAGATGTTCCATGTGTAGATCCTGAGGGGTCCTATTAGCACGGACTCCAAGCAAACAGTGCCTCAGAGTTGTGTAATAGAGCAGCCTGGGGATTAAGAAACTTGCTCCAAAATCAATCTGACTCAGATTAAAAAGTTAACCACAATGCCCAGGTGTATCGCTAAAAAGACATTCCATTGGTCAATCACTGAATTCTTCCCTTCTCAGCTTCCACAGTAAAAATATGGAATTCTAAATTAAAGAATAGGGCAATTTTCATGTCTGCCCAGAAACCTCATTCATTAAAATGTTTTAAAATGTGAAATTCATAACAAGGAAGAGAAGAGAAAAAGGCCAGGAGCTGATGAAAGATCTCAAGAAACTACTGTAAAGCATTTTGCATATGGAAGAGTATTGTCACAAGAAACAGAAAGCAGGAAGCTACAATCAATAATACATATTGAATAATATTGAAGTAATACAGTCAAGAGATTTGCTCAGCCACTTTAAGATTCAGAGGCTTCAGATTCAGAGAAAGCAGGAACAAAAGTGAAGTCAGAAGAGGGTTTGAAATGAGAAAGATAATTTGAAGGGCTGAGGAACAGAAAAGTTAACTCTGCCATTAGCCCCCAACTGGGCAGTTATTTATCCTCCAAGCCAAAAATGGTGAGGCTCTTCCCTAAAGAAATTAAACAAATTGCGTGAAAATTATAGTAAACAGCTGCTATCGGCACTGGTGACAAAAGCAAACTCCTCAATTCTGGAATATTTAGGACCCCAGTTAAGATCTGGCCTGCTTACCCTGCCATCCTAAAATAGATATGCTAATCAACAAGCCTGTCTAGATGTTCAAAGCTCCTAGACAGCCATTCTTAACTCTGAAATAATGAACTGTCCAGGAACCATCAGTTGACAAATGACTATAGCATAAAGAGCAAAGAATAAAATAAACAACAAAAAAATCTGCCCTGGAGGCATCTGAAATAACTTATGGAAAACAACAACAAAAAAAATCCTCTAATATACTTGGGAAGATTTGAGAAGACATTACATATATTACATAAAACAGAAGATATGGAAAAAAAATATTTCACAAGAGTAAAAAGAAATTGCATATATATACATACACACACACATATACATATATATAATATATAAGGTTATGTACGAAGATAAATAACCTTATTAACATTCAAGGAATTGCTCATTAAAATCACATGAACATTTATATTGGCCAGAGAGTAACAATGAAGGTATCTGATAATACATGTAAGAATATGGAGAAATAGAATGTAAATTGGTACAATCACTTTGGAAAACAGTTTTACACTATTTTCCTACTACATTCCTCTATGAACTCCTACACACATATACAGAGGATATATACAAGAAATATCAGATATCAGGATGGTATTGTTTCTATTATCCCCAAACTGGAAACAACTTATATATATCTAAACACATGACAGTGGTTAAATAAATTGTGGTATATTCATCTGATGGAAGAGCATACAGGATGGAAAATAAGCAAAATATAGAAACATTTTTAGCGGTATAGGTGAATCTTAGAAATATAGAGTAGGAAAAAAGTCACACAAAACTTATGTCATTATTCGTAAAATTCAAAAATAAGAAAGGCTAAGTAATAAGTAATTTAGGAATACTTACCGATCAGGTAAGAATAAATTCAAAAAGGAATAAAAAAAGACCCGCTTGAGGGTAGGGTTACCACTATATGAAAAGCAGGGGTGAGATTAGGGAAGAAGCTACAAAAGCTTCAAAAATTTTGAGTAATATCCTAGTACTTAATTGGCGGGTTAATGGATGTTCATATTATTATGCTTCATAATTTCTATATTACATATCTCTACCTATTTACCTATCTATCTACCTATCTATATGTGTGCTATATACCACGTTATTTCATAAATTTTAAAAAATTAATTGAAATTTAAATGAAAAAATTTTT
This sequence comes from Rhinolophus ferrumequinum, assembly GCF_004115265.2. Lineage (NCBI taxonomy): Eukaryota > Metazoa > Chordata > Mammalia > Chiroptera > Rhinolophidae > Rhinolophus > Rhinolophus ferrumequinum. The sequence goes on from NC_046288.1 coordinate 56,155,358, forward strand.
TAAATATAATGAACTGATTTTCAACAAGGCCAAGAAATTCAATAGAAAAAGAACAGTCTTTTTAAGAAATGATTCTAGGACAAGATACCCATATAGAAAAAAAATTAACCTCAACTCCTACTGTTACGTCTACAAACATCTGAGATGGACTACAGACCTAAATGTAAAAGCTACAACTATAAGTCTTCTACAAGAAAAACATAACAGAATATCTTTGCAACCTTAGTCCAAGCAAAGATTTCTTAGGGAGAATAAAAACACCACTAATAAAAGATGAACTTGATAAAGTGGACTTCATCAAAATTAAAAGCATCTGCACATCAAAAAGCACCCTTGAGAAAATGAAAATCCAAGACAAAGATAAGGAAAATATTATATATATGACATATATATCAAATATATCCATGTGTATGTATGTAAGTATGTATGTATGATAATAGACTTGTATCCAGAATATATAAAGAATGGCTAAAAGTAATAAAAACAAGTCTATACAAAAATAGGCAAAAGTCTGAAACACACACTTTCACAAAGGAGAGCACACACAGGCTATGAGCATAGGAAAAAGTTTTCAATAGCATTAATTAGGGAGATGCAAATTAAAACTACAACAACTACCATTTCACAAGTACTAGAATGGCTAAAATTTGAATGATTGGCAATACAAATGTTGAGGAAAATGTGGAACTGGAGCTGATATGTGCTGTTGGTGGGAATATAAAACGACACAAGGACTTGGAAAATTGTTTAGAAAACTGTTCTAAAATTAAACAGTATCTTGAGTTTATGACTCAGCAGTCCCACTCTTACAAAGAAGAAAAATGAAAATATGTATCCATAAAAATACTTAATGAGAATGTTCATAGTAATTTTACTCATAAATCAAAGAAAAAAACTGGAAGCAATGTAAATATTACACAAGTAAATGGATAAATTGTGGCATATTCATCCAACAGAATTCTATTCAACAGCAACAAAGGAACAAACATGCTAAAATATGTATATACCAAAAACATGCTGTTGATGAATGAGACACAGAAAAGTTCATATCTTATGGCTCTATTTAAGCACTGTTCCAGAACTTCAGATCTAAACTGTAGTGATAAATATGAGAACATAGTGCCTTGAGTGGGAAGAATGGGATTGGACAAAGAAACATAGAAACATTTTGGAGTAGTGCTAATGTTCTCAATTTTGATTGCAGTAGTGCTTATCACATGGATGTTTACATGTATCAAAATGCATCAAACTAGTTACTTAAAATCAGTGCATTTTAACATATGTAAATTTCATCTGATAAAAATGAAACAAACAATTAAGAGAATGTGAGAAATGAATAATTAAAAGAATGAATGCTTGAAGTGATTAACAAATTAGACAAAAGTGTTGGAAAATAAAGTTGACACAATTGCTCAGAATATGGAGTAAAAAGGTAAACAGATAAAAGCATAGGAGGAAAGACAATAAACATAGTGAATCAAGCCAAGAATCCACCAATCACCTTAAAGAGTTTCAAAAAAAGAGAACAGAGAAAAATAAAGGAGAATTATGAAAAATAGAATATGAGAAAATTCCCTATAGATGAAGGGAAAAATGCACCTTCAAGTTATAGTTTTATAAGGAGGATAAATGAAAAAAGACTCACACTGAGACATTTATCCCAGCACTTTTGCGCTCATTGCAAGAATAAACTCCCATGAACACATCATCATAAATTTTCAAAGCGTCAAGCATAACTAAAAATTTTAATAATTTCTGAGAGAAAACAAATAATTCAGGCACCAACAAATTAAGATTAGGCTGGAATTCTCATCTTCTCATGAGCAACAATGGAAGTTAGAAGATGCTGAAGTCTTTAGATTTGAAGAAACATAATTGTTTCTATACCCAGCAAAACTATTCATCATAACAGCAAAATGATAATCCACAGCCATGCAAACATTAAAAAGTAAAATTATCATCCACATACCTTTATGAATAAGTTTCTTTAGGATGTATTCTATTCTACCAAAACAGAGGAAAAAAACAAATAACAGAAGATGTTGGGTTAAGAAACAATGTGGCTTACCCAAGACTTCAATAAATACAACCCAGGATAGAAACTGTACAAAAGGACTAGAATGTAATCTATTCAAATTGAACAGAAAGTGACTGGGATCCAAGGGGAACATCTTCCGAGCAGAGAAACGAGATGGAAGCTTTTCATACAAAGAATGAGAGGACATGGTGAAGAAAGCACGTGATGGCAGGACTTGGTGAAGAAATCACATGCACCTTTTCTCATAAATAATGTGATGAGACAGGCAGAGTTAAGAGGAGCGAGCTTGTGAGTTAGCAGGAACAAGCTTAAAAATTAACTACTTGGCTCTGAATTCCCCAGCTAGCACTACACTTGCAAGCTGACAAGCACCTTACATCCATCATAGATGGGAACAGAACAGTTCCCAGGAGAGGCCACGGCAAAGGCAACCCCCGCAAGCTAACAAACACCCATTATAGATGGGAACAGAATGGTTCCTGGAAGAAGCCCCCTGCAAGCTGACAAGCACCCTGAATCCATCATGGATGGTAACAGCACAGTTTCCATAAGAAGCCAATTGTAACAGCAACCCCCTGCAAGCTGACAAGCACCCTACATACTGCATAGAAAAATATAAAACCCCAGCTGTACAGAAACTCGCTGCACCTGTCTACTTCAGACTCTGCCCCCAGCAACTCCTCTGCTGGTGCTTCTGTCCTTTACCATCTATTCCTTGGGCTGCTGTCTATTTAACACTCAGCACCCGGCAACTCTTCTCCTTGTACTTCTCTCTTCTAAACAGAAATCTGCGGCAGCCATCTTCTCCAGACACTGCCACAGGCATCCTTGCTGCCCAACTTTCAATAAACCTTTTCTTGTTTCCCTACTTTTCTGAGTCTCGTGAATTCTTTCACGTTCTGCAAATGACCAGAGGTATCCAAAAATAACACAGAAAGCAGAAAAAGTCCTTTGGGAAAGTAGGAGGGTTAAAAACTACATAGGAAGAATATGGTTCAAAAACTAAAGCACATTTAATGATGGCATGATTTTATTTTTGAAAGTGGAGAGGAAAAAATAAGAATCAATTTGACATTAATATTACAAATCTTCTCCTAGTGTCAAACAGGAATTATCAAATTAAAACATTGAGAAGGAAATGTATTACAGCATACTTGTTGGTTCCACACTGAAGAATATTTACAAAGCCAAAATATGGTAACATTTTGTTGGTTTTTATAGCACATAAACAGAGCAAAAAAGTTGTAATTAAGAAATATAGTGTAAATATTACTAAACAATAACGTATAAGTAAAGGTGCAGCTAAGGGAAGGTGGAAGTGGATTTGCTTTCTGCAGTGGTAAAGGAAAAGGTACAGTCACTACTTTCATCATTTTACTAAATAAGGAGCCAAAATATATTTTCCAAAGTTGATGTGAAAACAATAGAGGTTAAATATATTATTTAGAGTTATAAAACTAATCAATATATAAACTAAAAATTATGATAACTATTCAAAAATTTGGAGAAAAAAGGTTGTGGATGGTGTGGACTATCTTAAGAAGTCAATTAAAAAAGAGAGAGAACTAGCAGTTTAACTTATTATTCAACATACAGACCTAAAATTAGGTAAGATTAAAAGTTAACTCTGAAGAACAGGACTGAGAGGAGAAAGGCAGACAGTCAACTGTTGCATTTTATTATTCAATCCTTCTAAACTATATTACTGATTTCACTTAGATGCCTCTACCTCTTGGACAACTAAAAATCCAACAACCAAATAAAGAAAAGGCAAATGATTCAGAAAGATACAACACTAGTTGGCATAAAACATTTCATCAGTGTTCCGCTTCAACTACCTCTTAGACCAGTGCACGTAAAGGATCACACATAAAAAAAATACACATAGATTTGCTCAGTTGGTGAGTGGAAAAAAGCTAGTTAAAAAAAACAGCTGAGGTGAGAGTTTAGTTGAGGAAAAACAACAATGTAAGCCATTAGGTTTGAAAATTCATTCACTCAACAAATTATCTTGAAGATTCTATTGTAAGTCTGATGTTTTTCCAGTGGTCAGGCCTAATGACAGTGAACAAGACACAATCTGGTGCCCTCAAATAACTTGGAGTTGAAATGATTGAAATGAGGGGAAAAGGGTAAAAAATGGAAAAGGGAAAAACAGAAAAGATGCTGATTTCATCATGAATAAAACAGTTTACACGTTTCTTCAACGGGCGAATAAAACTAGTTCATTTATATACTTTCCCTTGAAAAGTGTTTTCTGTCCCAAATGAAAACAGGGACAATGGGCCTTGAAAAAGCAATCAGTGACAATTCTAAAGTAACTTCCACTTGTTCACTTTCTTCCACTCCACAAGGAAATTACATCTCAACAATGACTAAACCTTTGCAAAGCACAAACAAACCGAAACAAAAGTTCGCAACTGTGATGAGCAATGGAGAGCTGATTCCACATTCTCTAACCTTCTCTTTATGTAATGCTTTGAAGCAGTGATGACTTTCAGAGGATTTAGGTAAACGTGTGTAGGCGGAAGGCAGGCTGCAGCTAGGGATGGGGACACTATGAACAGCAAGCAGTCCCAAGATTGGCTCTACCTTTCACTGCAGACAGGCGGGGCCACTCGCTGCACCTACCTTTCTTCTACCTCCCATCAGCCCCACCCACTACGACAAATACAAGTGGGAAACCCAAATACCTGCCTTAGAGTCTGGGGACGCAGGCGGACACAAAGACAAGGGGATGGAGATTCTACACAGGGCCCCAGGGCTGTCGCTGTGGCTGGTGCTGCCGCTACTGCTTAGTGCACCAGGCCGGGCATTTCGGATACTGCTACCAATGAGGCAGCTCCTGGAACGGCCGGAGCTCTGACACTGCCCTTTGCCTGCCAGCTAAGTCAGCCGAAGTGCCCAGCTCAGAATACTGCCAAGAGCGCGAGCCCGGCCCTCTCCACTGATAGATCCCCGCTCTCCACCCCCACACTCCACCCGGCCTTTTCGTTTCCTCTGACCTCACAGCTCCCGCGCCACAACATTAAGGAAAGACCCTGACGTCCAGTATCTTGCCTCTTGCCCAACCTGGCGACAAAATGTCGCGACCGAGGAAGAGGCGCAAGGGGTTGGCGTTTATTGGCTGAGGGAATGGAAGACGGGAAGCGTGGTGTGGCCGCGCACAGGAAGAGATGACAGATTTGAAGTTGAATCGGTGCAACCCTCAGGCGTCCTGTACGGACACCTCGATGGGACCTTTCTCAGTGCCGTCGTGTGCGAGAGGCTTGTCCCTACCTGCTTCGGCCTGAGGCTGTTAAGGTGCCCCTGTCCGCCGATTCATGTGAGTGGCGTGCTTGGAGGGTCCTGGGGTGGGCGGACTGTGGTCGTAGGTGTTTTCTTTCCCTTACTTGCCCTCGGGAGATGAGACCTGGCCTGCGAGTACGAGTGGGAAGTCCGCTTGCACCAGCATGAATCTGGGCATGAGGAAGTAGGGAAGAGCTTGGGACCTTTTGAAGGAGCCAAGTTTGAGAAATGGGATGCGGAGTTGAGGGAAAGGATGCTACTGTTAAAGATATGTTCGTAAATGTGTTTACGTGTGTTTGTGTGGAGAGGGGGGCAGGAATTCATTTCGCAAGTAGTTATTCAGCGCCCACTATGTACCTGGCACTGTTTCCAGCATTGGGAAAAGAGCAGCGAACAAAACAGCAAAATTCCTGCCTCCCTGTAATGTAGTTCACATTTTACTGAGGAATACACATATTAAACAGAAAAAGACATCCCACTTTAGGTCGTAATGAGTGTTGAAGAGAAAAATAATAAAGCAGAGAAGGAGGATATAGGTTGGAATTTTGGTGGGTCCTGGAAAGGTCTCACTGAAAAAACGACTTTCGAGTAGAGAGCTGACAGAAGTGAGAGAACGAACCACACAGGCGTCTTGGAGAAGTGCAGTCAGGCAGAGCGACCAGCCATTGCAAAAGCTGTGAAGCAGCAACTGCCTGAACAGAACAGCAAGAAACCTCTTATAGAGTTGAGTGAAGTGATGAAAGCTGGAGACAAAAATCAGAGAAAGCAGGAGCAGGTTAGCAAGACTCTTGAGGGCACCTAAGCTATTGGAGGGGTTGGAGCAGTGGAGTGTTATAAATCTGACTTTTAAAAGGCTCTCTCTGGCTGTTGTCGAGATAGACTGAAAGGGGCAGGTTGGAAGAAAGAACATTTAGGAGGTTTTTGCAGTAACACGGAGAAAACATGTTAGTGGCTTACTGGAGAGGGAGTAAGAAATAGCCAATCGTGTTCTTACTGTTCTTAATTTTGATTTATAAGAGTATTAGTGGATGGTGAGTTAATTTCCTCATTAGGTTTGGGAAAGGCTTTAAAAATGAGTTGTAGTTTAAAAATGAGTTAAAATTTTATGCATATTTCACTGGTGAGTTTTGGAGTCACAAACACAAGTTCAAATTATGGCTTGTCCATTTAGTGTTTGAATGGATTTAGACAAGTCAAGTTATGTAATTTCTCTGAGTTTATTTATAAAATGGAAATATTATCTCACAAAGTTGTCAAGGTTAGATGACAATGTATGCTGTGCCTGAGTCATGAAAGTAGTGGCTATTATTAGCTGTGTTTTTGGATAAAAAATGGGAGAAAGATAATGATGAGTGTACCTGTGGGTAGAAAGAGGTGGTTAAATCCTATTGAAGAAAATCTGAAGCAGGTAAAAGACTCTTTTGTATGGCAATAGGGCTATCGGAAACCTAGACACACCTCTCTTAAAATTTTATGCATATTTCACTGGTTTTCTATGTTTATAGCCATAGTATCTGAAATGTATGGGTTGTCCTCTCATAACCATCCTTTAAAACCTCCAAGACTCCTCGTGTCCTCAATATAAAGGAGAAGAAGGCAAATTTCCAGTTATAAAATAATTAAGTAATGGGGATGTACAGCATGGCTAATAATACTGTAGTTAACTATTGTTAATAATACTGTGTGAAATATTTGAAAGTCACTAGGAGAGTGGATCTGGAAAGTTCACATTAGAAAAAAACATTTGTAACTGTGGTGAAAGATGTTAACTGATCTTCTGTGGTGATCATTTTACAATAGACTGTGTACAAATATTGAATCATGCTGTACATCTGAAACTAATACAGTTTTATCTGTCAATTACACCTCAATAAAAAAATTAAAAATTAAAGTTTTAAAAAAGTCATACAGCTAATGAGTAGCAGAGCTAGAATTTGAATTCATTTACTCTCCACACACTAAAATAAATAAGAAAGAGCTTTCACAAAAAGCATAGTTTTATATCTTTCTATGTTTTGGCAAAGGTTGCTAAAAGACCCCTGGGATTATTGGCAGTTGCCTCTGTTACATATTTTGAGTGTCTCTGGGATGCATTGTTCTCAGAATATTTAATTTTATTACTTACCTTTTAAAATTGTGACTTTTGACTCATTTTAAATACTAGCATGAGTAATCTAGTTCTAAGAAGTACTATATTGTGTAGCACTGTAATAAGGATGTTCTCAGGGTGAGGTAACTTGGCGATTAGATTGCAAAGCAAATGGAAAAAAGGAGTTTGGAAAGTAAGACTAGAGATGATGATGGTAGGAGAAGAGAGGAAAAAAGTGATTAAAATACCGTAGTTTGGCAATTCTGATACCCCCTTTTTTTCATATTTACACCTCTGAAATATGGTATATTTTATAATTGTTGATGTCTTAAAATCACTATAGACTAAGTGGCAGTTGTGAGTTGTCAGTGCCCGCTCTTATGTATACCTGGTCATAACTGTTAACATCGTCAGTTCAGTTGACTTCTGTGTACTGTTGATCTATGCGTGTAGATTTTAATCTCCATTTTCAGTATCATTGAAAAGATTAATTACCAGTAAAATGAAAAGCTACGTATGCTAAATACAGAAAACAAAAGAGTGATACAAAAATAGGGCTAAATTTAAAACAGGTCTTTCAATAAATGATAACAGGTATGACTACGGGATAAGAAAGCATTGGGTTAATCAGCAGTGTTTTTTCTTAATGATACATAAAATAATAGAGCATCTTGTGATTGGAGTCTTTTTACAATTGATAGCATCTTAGAGTTGATGAAATACAGTACTTAGAGTATCTAAGAAGATTTTTTAGCTAATTGCAGTTCTGAAACAGTGAAATCAGATGTTTTGGGAAGTAGACACTTTCAAATTTCTGTGCAATTCCTACACTATAAAGTAAAATTTTAACTCTGCACTTAAAACTTCCATTTCAAAGCAATAGCTTACTTGTTTATATTTGGCTCCTATCATTGAGAGCCTGGGGCAGGGAATTTGTTAAAAGAAATTACCAGGTATTTAGAATCAGAGTGGGGGAGACTACCTAGGAAATTGCTGAGGTCAAGGGAAGCCATTTGGAAATGATAGGAATTTCAGAAATAATCTTTCATATGTGTGTTTCAACAATTAAGATGTACTCTGAATTCGTGTGTTTGATAAAATCAGCTTCAGCTTTTATGAAGTTTTTATGTTTAGAGGCATCTTACAGTAGCATTTTCGGTTTAATGGAATATGATTATGAATGTTGAACAAAATGTGAAGAGGCAGAATAATTCAGATAATACTGTTCGAAAGTAGTTTTGAAGACTCATAAAAATTGTTCATTTTATTTTTTTCAATTTAGTAAAGGAAAAAAAAGTCTCGACTCTCACTATCCAAGTACAATTAGCATTCTCTTGTACTGTTCTCTGTCTTTTTTCCTTTAAATATTTTATATTTTTAATTACTGTTTATGCAGTTAAGTATCAGATCTATTTTAATCTCATAATCTTTCTTTTTTATTTTAGCAGAGACTAAGCCAGCATTCCCAAACTGTTTTAGAGAATACCAGCTCCAATAAATATTACTAATAGGTCTTCTTTGGTTAGGACTCCGTGGTTAAGTACATTGGGGAATGCTTCATAATTACATCCTTTAGAGAAATTACAGCTTGAGCATTAAAAGAGGTGATTTTAGAATCAGACAGACCACAGTTTTAATTCTCATTTAGAAACTAGATACGTGACCTGGTGCAAATTAATTTTAATTCAAGTTTCCGTCTCTGTTTAATGGAGATAATTACACTATTTAACATATAGGTGATCTATTTAGAGCATTTAGCCAGCCCATAATAAATGCTCTACAAGTGTTACTTATTATTAACCTTATCATATATGAGAAACCCTCTGCATATTAGTATATTAAAAGCTCTGAAGAGACTAAGGAAACTTTCAAAGTTTTGAAATTCAGTGAGTACCCAATGTAAAATTGAAAATCATGTGGAGCAGTTGGTACAAAATAGTGAAATGAGCACTGGGTTAAAGGTAAAAGATTTGGATTTGTCTGAGCCTTAAGCAATCGTGTTAAACTAGCACAGTTGCTTTAAACAACCTCATTTTTTTTAAGTTCTCCAATTTACTGTTTTTCCCCCATATGTGTGAAAACTTAGTGAGTAAGAACATGTTTAAATTTGCTGTCTACTTTGACTCCAGCACATAGTTCAAAATCTCAGACTATAAGTAAAGTTAAGGTCGTGAACTTCATAGAGACTTGGCAGGTAACTTAAATAGCTGACTGCAGGGAGTGGTGAAGTCCGTTTTGCTTTGCTTAAAGGCATTTGCATTCAGTTAAAACACTTAACCCTGGAACACAGGGCATCTCTGATCTGTGTGGTATCAGTTGTGATCCCCAGAAGAAACTAGGGATCAGGAACAAACCCCCGAGGAGCATCAACATACAAATCAAGAAAAAGGAGCTCTAAAAGGAGATGCCAAGAAAGTAGAAGGTGAAATCAAATACTAAGTATCCTCATTTTATAAATTAAGAAAATGAAGCATAGAGAAATTAAGTAACTTTACCAACGTCTCACACAGCCTGTCAAGTATGTGATTCAAGCAACATTTGTTGGTATAAATACTTTAAAAAAACACTGTATTCTTCTGCCAGTATTAGTGATTGTTATCTGCATATTACTAGAAACACACTGTAAACTTACGCATCCTACTTATATTTTTGAAAAATCGAAATGACAGTTAATCAGCAAGTACTAGGAAATCTGTTTCTAGAACTTCTAATTCTAAAAAAAAATAAATAGCTGTTAGTATTTGAGAAAAGTTTTGTCAGCACAGACCTGATAAGAAACTAATCCGAAATATCTCACAAAAATTATTTTTAGTATTGGCATCATGAATAATATTGCCAATATAACCAGTTATCTAGGAGTAGAGAAAAAGTAGACACTGGTTGGTAGCTACTGTGTTTTATAGTCATTCCTAAGTTTTATTTTGCTTCAAAAATTTATTGCCAGAGAAATGACTGTCCTAAGAAAAGATACTTTCCTCTCTGAATGAGAGTTAAATAGACTTTCTTTTTTAGAGCAGTTTTAGTTTCACAGCAAAATTGAGCAAAAATAATGCTGTCAGTGAATTTTTTTTTCCTTCCCTTAAACCAAAACAATTTATATCTTTCTCGTAAAACAATGTTTCTCTTGAAATTCTTGGCCAGTTGTGTGCCTTTGGCAAATTGGTGTGTATGGCTTCTGGATTGCTTTGCCTTCTGAGCTAGAGCTGAGAACTATTATATGCCAGTTCTTAGAAGACCTTTACAAGGCGTTCAAACTGAAATCTGCTATGTGCCTTTGAGTGTTTCTTCTTTGTGTACCATTTGTTTAAATAATCTCAAGTCTGTTATCTTTGAGTTTCCAGTTATGATGACAGTATCTATTTGTAGGGAGAAGTGTACAAAGATGATCAATTAGTTATTGTTTAATTGTATTCCCTAGGACAGGAATCATTTGATATCTTGCATGTTACAAACACAACATTTTTAATTAATGTAAATATATTAATATTTATTACCTCCATGGCTTATATACATTCACAAATAAATGAACAGGCAGCTTAGACAAATTAAGTATATTTTTAATGTCAATCTCTGTAATTTATTTTTTATGTTCTTAATCCTTAACAAAACAAAACAAAAAATCATTCCTAGTGATCTAGAAATTACCATGACATAGGTAACCCACTATAGTATGAGCTTCTTGAAGTTGGGGATGTGTGAGTGTGTGTGTGTGTGTATTCTGTCTTTTAGTGTTTCTAAAATTTTGCTAGTGCCTGGCATAATATATTAGCTATGTGTCAAAAATCTTAAGTATTACTCATGGTATCTCATTTAGACCCACATCAGCACTATGAGATATATTAAATCATCTCCATTCCACAAATGAGAAAACTGAGTCTCAGAGAAGCTAAGAAAGTTGTTAAACGTCACACAGTTATTAAGTAGCAGATTCAAGGTCTGTGTGATTTCCAAATCCATGTTCTTTTTTTATTAAATTACTTTTATTACTCTTGTAATAAGTTCTTAATATTCTAAGTAAAAGAGGGAGTGATAATAGTATGTACCTCATGGTATTGTGGTGATTAAATAAATTAATCCTGTGACGTGCTTCGAAAAGGACCTGACAGTTACTAAAGACAAAATAAATACTAGGCGTTATCATGACCTAATAATACCTATCAGGAAATTCGAAATGGCTTCTAATATTATCCATAATTACTTTCTCTATGAATGGTTAAGTAGGATCACTCATCTCTCTCTATTCTCAATATTTTAAAACTTCATGGCCTAAATATGTGGTTTCCACTAACATTTATTTTTCTGTTGCTAACATATCTTTTTTTCCCTTTATTTATCATGTTTTGTCTAATCATTGGGTTAGAAATAAATCAATTTTTACTGAATATTTCTGGTGATACAGAAATATCAGTCCTAGTTTCATTTACCAGTTTGCACTTTAAAACTACCTTAATCTAAGCAAGTATTTGTAAACTTATAGCCAAGTATATAAATCATACTTACTTTATAATATGCTTATGTATTATAATTAAATAAATATGTAAAATATACATATATGGCATATTTGTGTCCTAAAGAATTTAAAGTTGAAAAAGTATAAGAATTATCTAAAAGTTGGATGACTTTTACATGCTTTTTGTGTGTTTGTTGGAGAGATAGGTATGTACATTTGACTTACTATTCCGTAACCTATTGTTAGGTATGTTTCTTATTGAACATTTTATTGAAAAAAAAAGTATGTAGTTTATTTATAAAGATGTTCAAGCTAATATTTATTAGCCAGCTCCTGCCAAATTGGAATTATTACCTAGTCTTAACTAGCAGTAATCCTTTTTGTGTTTTCAGTTTGTGGTAATACTTTGCTTTTACAAAAAATTGGATTTTACATTTCCTAATCTCTTAACACCTTCAGAAAACTGATTTTTGAGGACTTTTCTGATATCTCTCATTTATAGTTTTTATAAATATTCAAAGTTTTGTCATGTCCCTTTATTGTTTCCTCTTACACAGCACATTGATATGTATATATGTTTAACATAGTCAGCTTTTTTGTGTTTCTGTGTTTTGAAACATGGAATTCTTTTTTCCAAAACTTATGCCAGTACTTCAGTATGTATTATAAAAGTCTTATTTTATTTAACTTATTTTGTAACTGTGTTTTGCAGATACTTAATCGGTTTGTCAACTCAGTAAAATTATATATCTTTTTTCTGTTGGTAAAGGATCTATAATCTCTGTTTTGCAAATTATTGTTAATCTTACTTTTTAAACTTTTTGTGTGAGTCGTCATGAGTTTCATGTTTTGTTCTATCAGGCAGCAACTTGGCTGGTATTTGTGAGATGACTTTCTCAGACTGTTGGCGAATTCATGAAAACTACTTTACACTTACTACTTCACACTTTGTTTCTTATCAGTTAAGATACTAGTTTGCTAGTTTTTTTCCTGAAGTCTATCACTAATTTTACATTCATCTTACTGTTAACAACTCATTAAATTTTTTCTTTGCCAGAGAAGAAAAAGTTACAAATCATGTAAAATCAAATACTCATTATTTCACTTATGTGAGATAGCAATATTTCACCTATTGAATATATTTGATCATAGCTTATCATAGACTAAAATAGAAAGACGTTAAACTATAACAATGCTGTAGCTTAGATACTAAAAGTTCAGAAGAACGTAGCTTTTTTACTTTACCTTTCTTCATAGGTCAGTTTGTATTTTTCTCTAAAATTTTGACTTTGCAAATATTTGAGGAACAACAACAGGGTATTCTGTGTTTATTTTGTGAAAAATTGGCAGAATTTAAAAGGTGATATCTTTATTTTCAGTTTTTGTAACTATTTTCCTTGTGTATTATATTTCCCTCTGTATTATATTATATTTCCCTCTGTTATATAATAAAATGGACAGTTTTCTATGTCTTTTCCAGGTTAACCCCCATTTATATTTTCTTCATTTACTAGCAACTTTTATTTTTATAGGGTTTTTTAATTGCATCTGTATCATAAATTGTCAACTTTAGCATGAAGGTTTTTGAGGGTTTTCTTTTTATAAAAAAAGCTAAACATTTCAGAATGTTCTTTATAGAATGGATATTGCATAATAATTTGAAATTTTAAAACAATCTTGTATTTGTTCATTATTAGAAAATTTTTAAAATAAAAATTTCACCATTTATTGAGTGCATCATTTATTTAAAATCAGAATTATTTCAGCAATGCTTGTGTCATTGTTATACTTAGGATTATAAATTATAAATTGGTATACATTGAATTATATATCAGGTAAAAAAGAGCAATTCCTTAGTATCGTTCATGATTAACCCTGTCTTTTATTAAGTTGAAATATTGGTCAGTTTAAACTTTAGCATGATGAATTAATCTTGGAATGTTTGCTTATATTTTTCTGCACGTGACAGGATGTTATCTATGAATTATTATAAAATTAAAATTCTAACAATTTTCTTTTACAAAGGACACAGTATATATTACTGACATTACTTCTGAGTACGCATATGATTAATATTGATGTTTTCCTAATTTTTAATCTTTTGTTTTTAATATTTCATAATCACATGTTTCTCCTTAGAAATGTATATAATTAAATAAATAGTAGAAATATCCGACATACTAAAGTAACATATAAAGAAGGAATTCAGCAATTTTTTACTTTGGAACCCAGGTGTGGTACTCAGTTATAACTTAGTTAAGGTTGTTATTCTTTTCCCTTAGTGTTCCCATTTTTGTCATAATACTCATGTTATTTTAAAGCTTTCTTCAAAACTTTCCAACCTGAAATGTGGTTAAATAGCATGTTTTCTGCACTTAGAAGAAAAATTGATTTCCTCTTCCAGATTCAGGAATTAATTTATTTAACATTCTGCCTTTGGTTGTTTCTAGGAAAAGTGTTTTTCTAACACATAGATCTGTTAGAGTAGAAAATGTTTTTCTTTTCAGTATCCTATACGATAAATTTATTTCTTTCACGGTATAATTTATCACTTATTTTTTCACTTAGGATTGTCTGCCGTTTCTTGGCAAAAATGGCAAACAATGATGCTGTTCTGAAGAGACTGGAACAGAAGGGAGCAGAGGCAGATCAAATTATTGAGTATCTTAAGCAGCAAGTTGCTCTTCTTAAAGAAAAAGCAAGTAAGAAAATTTAAAATTTCCTAAGGAGATACTTAAAATGAATTCATGTGTTAACAGACGAAAAAAAATGTTTACCACAAATTATTACTTCATCTTGATAACTTAGATTCCTTTAATATTTCAATTTTGAGTGAAATAATAGTCTAAGATAAATTAGAATTGTTATATAGTAAATGTATGATACGAGGTGATCCGTAGAGAAAACACTGTATTTCAAGTTACTGAAGTTAAATTAATGTTTCAAATAAGTTGGTATAGAATTAAACATTAAAAATGAAGAAAATTGGGTCAAATCAAATAACTGAAATATCTCCTCTAAGTTGGTATAGAAGAGAATGTATACTCATATATTTTCATATTATTCTCTACTAAGGTATTGTCTGAAATGATTTTTAAAATCTTCCCAATACTTCTTTAAGTTTTACCTAGAAATTGCTGTGATTATATGTATAAAAATATCAAATCTGAATTTCTGCTTTTAGGATTTAGGTTGATTTTTGATTTATTTAATTATACTTTGTTTTTCAATAGCTAATGTTAATATCGTAATAAAAATTCCAAAATCCTTTACCATCACTAATAAAAACGAATGGCTCACAGAACCTACATTTTTTACTATCCAAAATTTTTCCCTTTATCAATTATTTTTTCTTCTTAATTTTATAATACTCTTAATTATTTCTTTTTATAATGTTTTATGAAATTTTTGGTTGTTATTCTAAAATTTTTTAAATTTTTTCTTAAAATTCTTAATGTTTTTTCCCATTAGTAAGACGAAGAGATTAGAGATGATCAGTGCTTCTGTGTAATAACAATGTATGTTATAAACTGAATTTTTTTCTCAGGTGGGTGGCATTTAGTATCTTGACTTGGCATTTCAGTTTTGCTAATTAAAAAAAAAAAAAAGAACCTTTCTACATTTGTTGCATGTTTATTCTTCACCTTTATCATTTTTTTTGTCAGCCTATCTTGGTGGGTCTCAGTCCTGTTGCTCCAATTTTACAATAAATATTTTTTAAATCTCTTAATATCTTGTAAAGAAAATATTTCTTATAGATACAATAACCCACATATAATTTCAAAACGTACATTAACCCTGTATGTAATATAGAGGAGAATTAAAAAGAGAGTAATTTATAAGTAGTAGTAATAATAAAATGTGTATTTCAGTAAGTAAATACTTAGGAGTATATGTTTAGGATTACTTCGTGTTTATATACAAAAAATAGGACCTAAGCTCAAATAATTAACAGTATTTTAAGCTATGTAAACATGCAATAGGTCACTGGAATATGCTGTGGGATATGAGATGATTCTTCATTTTGCAGGAATATCTAGGATATTGGAGAACATCTGGCATCCCTGGCCTCTGCCCAGTTAATGCCAGTAATGATTCCTACGCGTATTATTTGCGACAACCAAAAATATTCCCTCAGCTTTTCCAAATCCTACCTAGGGAGCAGTACCAAACCCACGGAAAATCATTGTTTTTCTTTTATATTTTTGTATACCCTGTCGCTCACCTTTAACACACATATTGTATTTTGAGTAAATCCTTGAAGTTAATTTCACTCATTGAATGTTTGACCAGCTTAACTTCTGAGACATTAGGAATAAAAGATTATTCAGCTAATTTTACAAGGTAATAACAAAAAAATGAGAATAGGTATTTATTGTTTGACTTCATTATTAGATCTCATATTTTTTAAAAAATAATATACTCATACTTGTCTGTCTTACTGTTTAATCTGTCATTGACACTTTGAGCCAGGTTTTTATGTTGTCATAAGTATCTTTATCAAAGCTAGGAAAATGATTCATAAATAAAACGTTTTATGTTCCACTATTATTTCACAGATTTTCTCCCTTTCTCTCTCTCTCTCTTAAATATCATATTTTAATAAATAGTAAACTGATATAAAAGAACTGCCTAAATATTTGGTTGTTTTATCCTAGCTATGTTTATATTGGCTATGCTTTCTTTCAAGTAGCATTTATTAGAAACCTTTTAGAAAACACAGCTATACTTAACTGGATTTTCTTGATTCTAGTTTTACAAGCAACTTTGAGAGAAGAGAAGAAACTTCGAGTTGAAAATGCTAAACTGAAGAAAGAAATTGAAGAATTGAAGCAAGAGCTAATTCAGGCAGAAATTAAAAATGGAGGTGATTAAATGTAGAAATGATAGGTTGTTTTCATTTATGATAATACTTATCATTTATTGTTTAATAAGTTAGGTATCATGCTTGGTTTCTCTCCCTCACAGCATCCCTTTTTGTGCATTACTCCCCCTTTACAGAAGAGAAAGTGGAGACAGAAAAGGCAAATGATCTTGTTACCCAAAAAATGGGTTTCGAAACCTATGCTTTTAATTTCTGCACTATACTTCAACTTGATAATCACAGTTTCCTATTGAATAGTTATTGAAAATAAGCCATAATAATATTTAGTTAACATTTATTAAGTTTTACTATTTGACAGGTACTGTGTGCCAAGTGCTTCACATACGTTGTGTCTGTTATCCTTATATTATGTATACACAAATGCCTTTGTTTTGTACATGAGGAAATTGAAGCTTAGAGATCTAAAGTATGAAATTGTACAATTTTTAAATAACCAAGTTGGCAGATAATTATTTCAAATATTATGTTGTAAATAAAATTAAATTTTTTGAAAATTATTTTAAGGGCATCCAAATAATTTTACATTATTATGAAATAATAATAGTTCTGTTACAACTTCAAAGTTTCACGCAGAAAAGCATTTGATTGTATTGGAGAAAATCCTTCCTAGGTGAGTTAAAGAGGCCCAAGTAGACTAACTACATCCTTTTGACCATTATTCTGTCAGTGAATTATTTTGAATGCTGTAGTATGAACTCTACTCTAGTGAGCTAAATAAAAATAAGGAAAAATCAATATGTATGCTTAGAACTATCAATCAACTAGAGAGAGTATCAATGAAAAATTTGAGGCTAGTTGTTTTATAAGACTAGGGGATTTGGAATACAGGTACAGAATTAAATAAACAGTTAAAATATTAGCAATATAAAGCAACTTTTTATTTCTCCCAGTTTTAGAAGATTGCCCTGAACCATTAGACTATACAACTCTGATCATATTGAAATGCTAAAATAAGTCGTGTGAATTGAAGTACTCTGTCTAAAGGTAAAACATAAAATAGGGATAAATAAAGCTATGTTACTAAAAAAAGCAACAGCCTCCACGGATACTTAAAAAAATACCTCAGAAAAGTGGTCTTAATATTGGCCAGAATTTAAGAGACATCAAAATCCCTCTCAAGATTACATTTTTCCATGTCCGATAGTCAGAGAGAATGTTTTTAATATCACTGAAGGAATTTTCTTTGCTTTTTTAAAAAGTTGTTTTTTGAAATAGAATCATGGACAAATAATGCTATCTCTCCATTAATTCTGACACAGAAATGACTATTATTAAGACTCCTTTCCAGTTGATTGTTTAATATAAAAGAAAACCTGCATTAAAAACATGCCACCTTGCCAAACCATGAGAGTATATAGTCTCTGGAGATGGACTGCCTGCGTATAAATTCTTATTTCCCGGCTTACTGTGTGTGTGGTGGGCTTGACTTCTGTATGGCTCAGGTTGATCATCCGTAAATGGGGTTATGAATAGAACTTACTGCTTAGGGTGTTTATGAGCATTACATGAGTTAATACATATAAAGCATTTTGAAAAGTGTCTGGGACATAGTAAGTCCATAATAAATATTAGCTACTACTGTTGCTGTCTGTAATTTTCTCTGGATAGTCATTAGTGATTAAATGAGAATTGTGCGTTTATTCTTTTATCATGGTTAAAATATACTTAATTTCTTGGCAGCCTTTTCACAATTTCAGACAGTAGAGACTTGATAATGCTTATATGCGGTGAATTTGTCTTTTTTTAAAAAGAGCCCATATTTGTGATTCACATTTTCATGGTTTTCATCTTGTTTGTTGGTTAAATATAAATGACATCTATTTCATTTTCTGTGTCAGTGAAACAAATACCATTTCCGTCTGGTACTCTACTGCAAGCTAATTCCACGGTTTCTGAAAATGTGATACAATCTGTACCATTAACAACCATATCTTCTGGTGCCAAAGAACAGATACAAGGAGGAAGAGAAGAAAAGAAGGTGAAAGAGAAAATTGAAAAGAAAGGTATTTTACTTTAAGGTTATTTGGCTCTTGACTGGTTTATCAGATCTCAGCATTTTTGATAATACTAATGATGTCAAAAAGAGTTCAGACTTTTATGAACTAGAATAGAGTTAGGGACAATATGATATTGGAACATAGAGGCCGGGTCCTAAAGGATGTGTGAGAAGGTTGACCAGGTCGACAGGTATGTGGCATTTGAGGTAGAAGGACCAGCATAACTAAAAAGTTGCAAGTAGAGATTAAGTTTAGATGCCTATGTGTAGTTTGGTGTGACTACATTTTGGTGTATGTTTCAGGGACAGTTTCAGAGAAGTCACAGGTAGAAAGTTAGCTTACGGCCAGTTATGAAGATAGGAAAAGGATATTCCAGTTAAACGAGAATGTCTAAACTAAGGCATGGGGTTGTTGAAGTTTTAGGAACCCATGAAAACTGAGATAGAAAGTATGTCACCATCCACTTTGGCAACCAGACTAGAAATCTTTACATCAACCTTAACCTGCCCCGTTCCCTCAATTTTCATATCTGATTGGCTACCAGAGGCTATAATTCCTATCACCAAAACAGAACTCAGCTCTGTTCCTCCTTTTTGTGAGGCATTGCCTTAGTTCAAGTGCTCCATCTCTCTCACTTGAATTAACATTAAAACCTCACCTTTTCTAGTTTATCTTTACCTTGCTGCTAAAGCTGTATTTCTAATCATAAATCTGATTCCTTTCTTTATTCTACTTTCTACACTTCACATTTTCCCAGGCGTATCTAAAAGTGCTTTTATAATTCATTATACATACCTCTCATAATACTTACACTCATTTAAAAATTTTTGGAAAATATAGAATGGCTGAGGAATTTGTGAATCTAAGCTAATTTAGCATCTAATACTTGTTATTTCTTTTTGATAAACATCTGTAGCCTCTTTTAGTTAGAAGTAGACAGGGGCCGTATATCTCCGACACAACTTCATCACTAGGTGGTAAAGTTACAATGAAAGCAAGTCAAACTAATGTTTCCACTTTGTAAAATTGTCTTTCCCTACATCAGGCAAAATTATTCTTCTCTGCTTCTATATTTCTTTGTGTATGTATTGTTTATCACATATTCATTAATATATCTGTCTTCCTTAGAAGAGCTTTTCCGTGCCTTGATAGCATGGGCTACTCACCTTAATACTTTTAGTGTCTTAGATCTCAGTAAATACTTGTTCAAAGATTTAGCAAATGTATAGTTGAGAGAGAATGCTTCCAAGCTGCATACCTTATCTCTACCCTGCAGATTTAAAGGTAAACAAGTTTTATTTTTTTTACATTTTTTTCTTCTAGAGCAGCTAACTGGGAACTCTTTACATTGCATTTTGGCACAGTGGATAAAATAATCATATGCTAATGAGAGCATATAAATAAGAGCAGAATTTTTACAATATAACCAGAATAAAATATTGTCTTCTGCTCAAATAGTTGCTGTGTATAAACCTAAAGCTCTAGTGAGTCTTCAGGGAAATAATAAGAAATGGAGAAATTCATTGTATAGTTACTGGTATGTATAACTGACAAGAGAAACATTTTGTCAGTGAAATTATATCTGACTGTAGTTCACTCTGTCAGTTGGCTATGGACTGTGTTCTTTCTAAATATAGGATTTTTTATTTTCCAAAGAGTCACAGTGAAAATTTTAAAGGATTTTCTACAGCTCTGTTTCAGGGAAAGGCAAACTTTCTCTGTAAAGGGGCATTTAGTAAATATGTTAAGCTTTACAGGCCATAAAGACTTTGTCACAACTATTCAGCTCTGCTGTAGTACAAAAGCACCCATAGACAATATGGAAATGAACAAACATGGATGTGTTTTAGAAACAGTGTGCTGGATTTGGCCCATTTTTACCAGCCTGTGCTCTGTGTCTTTAACTAGAGATAGAGGCAGTTATTTAACAGTGAATTAGCTAAAACAGGGTTCAAGCTGCTATGTCTTGCATAATTCTTTCCTCTGTTATTTAAATGGAGATAGGAGATAAACACTTTTAAGCTCATCAGTATCAATGTGATGGAGTTTTTCAAAGTGTAGTTTTGTTTTCCTTCTGATGTTTACCCATTCTTACATGTTTTTTAGGAGAGAAAAAGGAGAAGAAGCAGCAGTCTATACCAGGAAGTGCTGACTCTAAGCCAATAGATGTTTCCCGTCTGGATCTTCGAATTGGTCGTATAATCACTGCCAGAAAACATCCTGATGCAGATTCTTTGTATGTAGAAGAAGTAGATGTTGGAGAAGTAGCCCCAAGAACAGTCGTCAGTGGCCTGGTGAACCATGTTCCTCTTGAACAGGTAATTTGTACTACTCAAGTTACTTCTGACAGTAACACGTGTTACTTTCATTTCCTATTCCTTTTATGTTTTTCTACATAATTTTGTATCTAATGACCAAACAAGGAGCTAATACTGATTAGTTCAGTTGATTAGTATGAATGTGATGAATTCTACCAACAAAGTGCATAAAACTATCAAAACCTTACAAAAGATGTGTACATTAGGATTGGATTCGTAAGGATGGGAGGAGGGGAGATGTATTTTTAGTTTTGTATTTTGTATGTGTGTGTATATATATATACACACACACACACACACACACACACACATACACACACACATACACGTGTGTGTGTGTGTGTGTGTGTGTGTGTATGTGTAAATCATTGTTCCATCATGGAACTTCATTATTCCTTTTTTTAAAATCACTATTATATAAACCCAGAAAGCCAATCGAAAAGTAAGAGAACAAGTTTTATTTCTTTATAACTGAAGAAATATTTTCATTCTTTAAGAAGAAAAGAGGGGATCATGGAGATTAAAGTGTAATTTTAATGGTATTCCTTTAGTTATTAAAAATTGGGTGTTTTGTATTTTATTACTTGGGTATTTAAAACTAAAAAATGTGCATATATATGTATATAGATACATGTGTATTTCCAGCGACAGTGCATTAAAGAGAGTAATAGTATTTATTTGTTCTATCAAGATGACTTCTATAGTAATTTCAGTCATCCTCTGCCCCACAATACTTCAGAGATTTTGCAGACTGTAGACTTCAGCATTAAAATAGTTCTGCCTCCCTGTTCGTTGCCAACTCTCTTGCTTATTGGCTTTGTGAACTTGGACAAATCTCTACCTTTATTCATTCATATTCCAGATGCAAGTATTCATTGAGCACCTGTGGTATACCAAGAACTGTTCTAAACAAGGGATATAGTAGTTGAATTAAATGATAGATTTGTTTTTTTACCAAAAAAAAGCCCTGCCTTTGTGAAGCTCACATTCCCATAGGGTAGTAAGAAAATCATAATAGTATAGTATGTAGAATAGTGATAAATAACAAGAAAAAAAAATAAAATAGGGAAGAATCTAGAAAGTACTAAGGTTAGGGTGATAGTGTCATTTTATATAAAGTAGTTCTGGAAGGCCTCATAAAGAAAATGACATTTAAGTAAAGACCTAAGAAAATGAAGAAAACAAATCATGTCTTTTTCTGGTGAAAGAGTATTTCAGGCAGTTGTATCATGGATACCTGAAATGGTCACAGAATAGCAGGAGGCGGTGTCACTATGGCAGAGTGAACGGGAAGATGTAATAAGAAATAAGCTTGCCAAATAACATAGGATGTTACAGATCACTGTAAAGACTTTGGCTTTTATTCTGAGTGAGGCGAAAGCCACAGGAGTCTTTTTAAGCTAAGAAGTAACATAGTCGGCCTCATGTTAATGAGATCATCTGGCTGCTCTGTTGAGGGGAGAAAGATGGAATTAAGGGGGTCAGTGAAGAAGTTTCACTTATCTATGAAAAAAATATATAAATTTGGCATGTGTATGTGCTTTTTTTCTTTTTAAACATTCATCATGTATCGGACCAGGACTCCTTCATAACTACTTATGAAGGTAGGTTAACAAGGAGTCTTGGAGAAAAGAACCATCTGATCTTAAGTCAGTTAAACTGGAAAAATGCCTCCTCCTCGAGGCTTCCTCTTTGTTCTCACAAGTTGCAGGCTGTTTTTTCTCTTCCAAAAGTTGTCATTCACAGCCATAAGCAAAATTGTTTATACACGCATCTGTTTCTAACCCATCAAGGCAATACTAGTAAGCATTCTATAAAGCAGGGACATTGAGCCCCCAAAACTGCACACAAAATTTTGTACATTTGTGTATTCTAAGGCAAAAGTCCACAGATACCATCTGATCCTTAAAAGTGCATCTAGCTACCCCTGTTGTTTTCCTTAGACATAATTGCTGTACCTTTTTTTTAAGTTCTCATATATGTGGGATTTTCAAGTTATTTGTTGAAGAACTGATTCATGAAAGACCTCCAAAAAAGGGGCGCCTTTTGAATTTGAAACTTAGGCCTATTTTTTTTTGTTTTTAAGTATAGTTGACATACAATATTATATTAGTTTCAGGTGTACAACATAGTGATTCCACGTTTATATGCCTTACCATGTGATCACCATGATAAGTCTAGTAACCATCTCTTTGTACAAAGTTACTACGATAATATTGACATACCAGGTCGGACAATTAAGTTCGCGAACTCATCCTAGAAAAAGTGCTACATACCTCATCGCTGAATATCACTACCGTCACCTTCGAAATACTCCCCTTGGGAAGCTATGCACCGACGGCAGCGCCTAATCCACCCTTCAAAGCAATTTTGGAACTCTCTTTCTGGAATGGCCATCAGAGCTGTCGTCGTATTACTATTGATGTCCTGAATGTCATCCAAATGTCTTCCTTTCAATATTTCCTTTATCTTCAGGTAAAGAAAGAAGTCATTGGGGCCCAGCTCAGGAGAGTAGGGAGGGTGTTCCAATACAGTTACTTGTACTGGCTAAAAACTCCCTCACAGACAGTGCTGTGTGAGCTGGTACATTGTCGTGATGCAAGATCTTGAATTGTTGGTGAAAAGTTCAGGTCATCTAACTTGGATGCAGCCTTTTTAGCACTTCCAAATGGTAAACTTGGTTAGCTGTTTGTCCAGTTGGTACAAATTCATAATGAATAATCCCTGTGATATCAAAAAAGGTTAGCAACATCATTGCAACAAGTTCGCGAACTTAATTGTCAGACTGCGTATTCCCTGTGCTGTATGTTACATCCCCATGACTTACTAATTCTTAACTAGAAGTTTGTACTTACTCCCCTTCACCCATCCCTCCACCCACTTTTCTCTGGCAACCATCAGTTTTTTTCTTTGTTTCTATGACTCTCTTCTGTTTTGTTTGTTCATTTGTTTTGGTTTTTAAGATTCCACACATAAGTGAAATCATATGGTATTTTTCTTTCTGACTTACTTGTAATACTCTCCAGATTCATCCATATTGTCAGAAATGGCAATGTTTCATTTTTTTTATTGTTGAGTAATATTCCATTGTATATAAATACCACATCTTCTTTATCCATTCATCTATTGATGGGAACTTAGGTTGTTTCCATATCTTGACTATTGTAAATAATGCTGCAGTGAACATGGGGGTATGTGTATCTTTTCAAATTAGTGTTCTTGTTTTCTTCAAATAAACACCCAGAAGTGGTATTTCTGCATCATATGGTAGTTCTATTTTTAATTTTTTTCAGGAACCTCCAAACTGTTTTCCATAGTAGCTGCACCATTTTACATTCCCACCAACAGTGTAGGAGGGTTACCATTTCTCCACGTTCTCCCCAGCACTTGTTATTAGTTGACTTTTTGATAATAGCTATTCTGACAGGTATGAGGTGATACCTCATACCTCATGTGGTTTTGATTGGCATTTCCCTGATGATTAATGATGTTGAGCATCTTTTCATAGTCTGTTGGCCATCTGTACGTCCTCTTGCAACAAATGTCTATTCAGGTCATCTGCCCATTTTTTAATTGAATTGTTTGTTTTTTTGATGTTGAGTTGTGAGTTCTTTATATATTTTGGATATTTAACCCCCTTATCAAATATGTCATTGCAAATATCTTCTCCTATTCAGTAGGTTGTTTTTTTCATTTTGATGGTTTCCTTCACTGTGCAAAAGCTTTTTAGTTTGATATAGTCCCATTTGTTTATTTTTGCTTTTATTGCCCTTGCCCAGGAGACATACTCAACAAAATATTGTTAGGACCAATGTGAAAACACTTACTGTCTATGTTTTCTTCTAGGAGTTTTATGATTTCAGGGCTTACATTTACGTCTTTAATCCATTTTGAGTTTGCTTTTGTATATGGTATAACAAAGCTGCCCAGGTTCATTTTTTTCACATATCTATCCAGTTTTTCCAACACCATTTATTGAAGAGACTATCATTTCATCCAATTGTATGTTTTTTCCTCCCTTGTCCTAGATGAACTGACCAGATATCATGAGTTTATTTCTTGGTTGTCTATACAGTTACATCGATCTATGTGTCTGTTTTTGTACCAGTACCATACTATTCTGTTTACTATAATTTTGTAATATACTTTGCCATTATGGAGGGTGATACCTCTAACTTTGTTCTTTCTCAAGATTATTTGATAATTCAAGGTATTTTGTGGTTCCACATAAATTTTAGTACCATTTTTCTAGTTCTGAGGAAAATGGCATTGGCATTTTGATAGGGACAGCATTAAATCTGCAGATTGCTTTGGGTAGTAAGGATATTATTAACAGTATTAATCCTTCCAATACATGAGCACAGTATATCATTCCATTTTTTTATGTTATCTTCAGTTTCTTTTATCCATGTTTTAAAGTTTTCAGAGTACAAGTGTTTCACCTTAGTTATTTTTATTGCTAGATACTCCTTTTGATGCAGTAGTACATGGGATTGTTTTCTTTCTTTTTCTCATAGCTCACTTTTAGTACATAGAAATGCAATAGATTTCTGTATATTAATTTTGTATCCTGCAACTTGAATCAATTTATTTTAAAATTTTCTGTGGAGCCCTTAAGGTTTTCTACAAATAGTATCTTGTCATCTGCACATAGTGACCGTTTTACCTTTTTTTACCTAGTAGGATACCTTTTATATATTTTTCTTGTCTGATTGCTCTGGCTAGGACTTCCAATACTGTGTTGAATAAAAGTACTGAGAGTGGGCATCTTGTCCTGTTCATGATCTTAGAGGAAAATCTTTTAGCTTTTCATGTTGAATAAAATCTGGATTTGTCATACAGCCTTTTATTATGTTGGGTATATTTCCTTTATATCGACTTTGTTCAGAGTTTTTATCATAGATGGATGTTGGAATTTTGTCATGCTTTTTTGGCATCTATTGAGATGATCATATTTTATCCTTGGTTTTGTTAATAGGAATAGGATGTATCACATTGATTGATTTGTGGATATTGCACCATCTTTGCATCCTCAGAATAAATCCCACTTGATAATGGTGTATGATCCTTTTAATGTATGGTTAAATTTGGTTTTCTAATATTTTGTTGATAATTTTTACATCTTTGTTCATCAGGGATATTGGCCTGTAATTTTCTTTTTTCTTCTTTCTTTATTTTTTTTGTAGTGTCTTTGTTTTCTGGTTTTGGTATCAGGATGATGCTGGACTTGTAGTATATGTTTGGAAGCATTCCTTCCTCTTGAATTTTTTGCAATAGCTTAATATGGGTAGGTCTTAATTCTCTTTTTAAAAAGTTTGGTAGAATTCAATGGGGAAGCCGTCTGGTCGTGGATGTTTGCTGGGAATTTTTTTGATTACTGATTCAATTTTGTTGCTAGTAATCAGTCTATTCAGATTTTTTCCTTTCTTTGGTTCTTGGATGTTTGTACATTGCTAGAAATTCATCCAATTTCCTATCTTGTCCAATTTGTTGATGTCGAATTGTTCATAGCATTCTTTCATGATACTTTGTATATCTGTAGTGTCAGCTGTAACTTCACTTTTATTTCTGATTTTATTTGGACTCTCTCCTTGATGAATTTGTCTAAAGGTATATCATTTTTTGTTTATCTTTTCAAAGGACCAGCCCTTAGTTTCATTGAACTTTTCTACATATAATTTTTAATTGCTGTTTTGTTTATTTTGTTACTCTGATCTTTATTATTTCCTTCCTTCTACTAACTTTGGATTTTGTTTGTTCTTTTTCTGGTTCCTCACGTGTAAAGTTAGAATGTTTATTTGGATTTTTCTTGTTTCTTGAGGTATGCCTGAATTGCTATGATCTTTCCTCTTAGAACTGATTTTCCTGCATCTTACAGGTTTTGGAGAGTTTCATTTCCGTGTTCATGTCTCAAGACATTTTTTTATTTCCTCTTTAATTTCTTGTTTGACTCATTGGTTGTTTAGTAGAATGTTATTTTGTCTCCACATTTGTATTTACTTCACAGTTTTTTCCTTGTAATTTCGAGTTTCGTATCATTGTGGTTAGAAAAAATGCTTGATATGATGTCAGTCTCCTTGAATTTATTGAGACTTGTTTTGTGGCCTAACGTGATCTACCCTGGAGAATGTTCCATGTGCACTTAAAAAGAATGTGTGGTCTGCAGTTTGGGGATGAAATAAGTTCATCTGATCTAATATGTCCTTTAAGGCCAATGTTTTCTCACTTGATTTTTTTCTGTCCAGATAACCTGATTGCCAATGTAAGTGAGGTGTTGATGTCCCCTATTATTATTGTAATACTGTCAGTTTTTCCCTTTATGTCTGTTAATATTTGCTTAATATATTTAGGTGTTTCTATGTTG
The DNA here is from genome assembly GCF_004115265.2 of Rhinolophus ferrumequinum. Classification (NCBI taxonomy): domain Eukaryota; kingdom Metazoa; phylum Chordata; class Mammalia; order Chiroptera; family Rhinolophidae; genus Rhinolophus; species Rhinolophus ferrumequinum. Next base: position 56,182,787 of record NC_046288.1, read on the forward strand.
GGTGTGTAAATATTTCCGAATGTTGTATCCTCTTCCGGTATTGACCCTTTATCATTATGTTATGTCCTTCTTTGTCTCTTTTTATAGTCTTTGTTTTAAAGTCTGTTTTGTCTGATATGAATATTGCTACTTCAGTTTTCTTTTTGTTTCCATTTGCATGGAATACCTTTTTCCATCCCTTCACTTTTCAGTCTGTGTGTCTGAGGTGAGTCTCTTAATAGACAGCATACTGATGATCTCGTGTTTTTTATCCATTCAGCCACCCCATGTCTTTTTATTGGAGTATTTCATTCATTTACATGTAATTTTTCATAGGTATTACTTATTTCCATTATGTTAATTGATTTTTGGTTGTTTTTGTAGTTCTATGTTCCTTCTTCTCTTGGTTTCTTCCTTTGTGCTTTACTGGTTTTATTTAGTGTTATGTTTGATTTTCTTTCTCTTTATTTTTTGTGCATCTTTTAGAGGTCTTTGGTTTATGGTTACCATGAGGTTCATAGATATCGACCTATATTATAGTAAGTAGTCTATTATAAGCTGACAGACGTTTAAATTCAATGTGTTTTAAAAATGTTTGTTTTTACTCCCCCTTCCACACTTTGTTTTTGAAATCATATTTTAGATCTTTTTGTTTTGTGTATCCCCAAGCTATTTCTGTATTTATATTTGATTTTACTACTTTTGTCTTTTTAACCTTTGCAATGACTTTTTAAGTGGCTGCTGTCTTTATCAAGCAAAAATATATATTTGAGATCTTTTCTTTCATGTATTTTTTTCGAGGTATGACCTTTTTTCCCTTCTCTTAAAGATGACCCTTTAACTTTTCTTGTAAAGCTGGTTTAGTTGTTTAGATGAAATACTTTATTTTTTTGCCTGTCTGGGAAACATTTTCTCTCTCAATTTTGAATTATGACCTTTTGGGGTAGACTTTTCTAGGTTGTAGTTTCCTTCCTTTCAGCATTTTAAATATATCCTGCAACTCCCTTCTGGCTTATAAAGTTTCTGCTGAGAAATTAGTTATAGCCTTATGGTGTTTCCCTTGTATATGACTAGTTGTTTTCCTCTTGGTGCCTTCAAGATTCTCTCTTTATTTTTAACTTTTGCCATTTTAATTACAATTTATGTTGGTTTGGGTCTCTTTGGATTAATCTTGTTTGGAACTCTGTGTGCTTCCTGGACCTGGATGTCTGTTTCATTCCAGGTTAGGAACGTTTTCAGCCATTGTTTCTCCAAATAAGCTGTCTGCCCTTTTTTCTCTCTGGATCCCGTAATGAGAGTGTTAGTGTGTTTGATCGTGTCCCATAAGTCCCTTAAACTGTCCTCATTTGTTTAACTTATTTTTTTATTCATTTCTTTAAATATTTGTAAAGCTTTGCATCTTGTCTTTCAACTATAATGTACTGTCACGTTGTAGAATTTTTTTTCATGTTTGTATAAGGCTTTATAACAACAATAAAAGGTGTTGGACACACAGAAACAAAGATACATCCACAAAAATAGAACATGCTATATTTGGCATGTTAGATGTACCTTAGTATATTCTAGGTATGATCATTCCAAGTTCTATATGTCTTAATCACCTATTTGTGCTTCATATAGATGCAAAATCGGATGGCGATTTTACTTTGTAACCTAAAACCTGCAAAGATGAGGGGAGTGCTATCTCAAGCAATGGTGATGTGTGCTAGTTCACCAGAAAAAGTTGAAATCTTGGCACCTCCTAACGGGTCTATTCCTGGAGACAGAATTACTTTTGATGCTTTTCCTGGTAAGTATTTAATATTCATTATGTAAATAGTTTGGAAATTATTCACAGAGTGGTGCTCATAAAGTTTAAGTTTAAAATCAATCCTGAGTATGACTCACTAGGCTTTACATTACCTGATTGTTGTTATTGAGATTATTGCCATTGGCTCAAGGTGGCATATTAAACATAATCGTCTAACCATTCTTCTCCTCAAGAGTGTACAACTTACATAAAACACTGGAGTTTTGCTTTAGGTAAAATACTAAATATAATCCCTACTTAGCAGAAGAGTGATATGAGTAGAGAATAAATTAATTTGCTGTAAAATCATTTAAGCTGTCGATTATTTCAGAATGCAACACAGAAATACAAAGAGATGAAAAGTGCAGACGTGGGGGGGCAGGAGAGGACATACAATTCTCCGAGTCCATCTAATAATATAGTGGCATATGCTTTTACTTGACTTTAGGATACAGAGAAAATCTCTCTAAGTTAAAACATATTTATTTTAATAATCTAAAAGGAAGTTTCATTTCATACTGCTTGTTTTTTTCCAGTAAAATGCTCCTGAGACAGATGAAGCTTCATAATGCATGAGAAAGTTTCTTCAAATAGGTCTTTGAAGCAAAAGAGAAAGGATGCTTGGCAGATGTAGAATAAATTTCTTTTCTAAAAAGGAAAGGACCTCATAAGAGGAAAAACAGTTAGAAATTAAAAGACTGCATTTATTTAAGAGATATTCATTTGACTAGAATAATGGGAAAAGCAGGAATACGTTAGGTAACAAGTACAATTAGGTTTAAAAGTCAGAGTTGACTTGGAAACATATTTGTTGAAACAGCTGAGTTTTAATGTAACAGCAAGGCTGCTGTGATTATCTAGGTCTGTTTTTTTAATCCTATATTAATTGTGTTTGATGAAATACCAGTATATGAAGAATTTTAACGTTGGAATAAGATAGAAAATGTGGATGAAAACATAGGTTAATTTCCTTGAAACTCAGCACCGCACTTCTATTCAGAAGTAAACTAATATAAAAAAGCGGTGATTGTTTAACAAGTATCTGTGACTTTGAATGCATGTGTATGTTGAAGCTTGGTAGATTCAAAACCGTAATGGTCTGTGCTTTTTTTTAGTAAATTAGATTGGGAAAGTCCAAGTCTAAATCATTTTTCAAAGCATTATGATGGCTTTAGGTTCTAAGCATATGATTGCCACTCTTCTGCCACAGTATCAAAAATCTTCCCCAAACTTCATATTTTGGAGTAAGTGAACATGTGTATACCTGACAAACCTGAATTCTATTTAGAAGTCCCATTCACTAAATTGGAACAAAACAACAATAAAAGTGAACTTTTTCTTTAAGATTCAATATTCATTGGGGGGAAAAAAAAATCTTGATTTACTGTTCCAGATTAACATTTGCCTTCCTTTTCATTTAAATACTTAAGATTTAGTACATTTTTTTAGGTTGTATTTTTTGATATAAATTATGGAGTTACATATTTAGAAATGGAATAAATCTACGTTAACCCACTATTTTATAAATTTGGAAATTGAGGCCTGGCAAAATTTATTAACTTGCTTAAGATTATCTAGAGTTAGTAGCAGGACAAACAGTAGATGTACCTGAATCTCTATACTATAGCATTTTTGTTTGTTGATTGTTGCTTGCTGTGAATTAGTATGGACTATTTCAATAAGAAAGACATGTAGTTATTTTATTTCTATAACAGCTTTCATTCCCTTACCTCATAGAATTAACAGGTAAATATTTCAGCAGTTGAGCCATTGTTATTATCTGGATGTTTCTGTTAAGTAAATTGAAAGGAAGTTTTTCTTTAGTTACTCTTGGACGTAGCACTAGACACAGTAATAGCCCCGTATTGGTTTCTTGCCTTTACTATATTTTTTAGTCTCTTAGTTTGGCTTTTGGTGTGCTTATATTTACATTGTTCCAAATTCTGATATTTCTTCCAAATTTATAGTTTTCCTTTGTGACTTAGCACATGAAAATGTAAAGAAGGTACAAAAAATATATGTAAAGTGAAAGAGGGGAAAACCTAACTTTAAAACGGCCCATGAGGTTTCTTGAATTATTTTCTTGTCATTTATAATAGGCTTAACCAAGCTGAACAGCACTGAATAATTGATAAATTTGGGGATATAAGGTCTGTTAATACTCATCTTACTTATGCTTCCACATCAGTTACTGCTTCTGTAGCAGTTAATCTGAAAGGAAATAACAGTTAATATTATACAACACACCATTAGTCTTATTGTTTTTTTCTTTTTCTAAAGAGAACCATGATTTATCAGTGCTTTATTTTTCAGCATCTGTTTTACATTTTAAAGCTTAAAGTATCTGTTGGTCCATTTTGATGTTTACTGGATGTGCTCAATGTCTAGAGATTTACATCTCATGATATATATATTAAGTGTGGTATAGAAATTGGATTGGGGCTCAAACCTTTGAATTGCTCTTTGGCCTTGGAAAGACTTTACACTTAACTTTTTTCTCCAACTATAGAACTGAAAACTTGCATAGCATTTAGAAGGTGCCAGATAATATTTTTATAACATAGCTGAAAACCGTCCCCACCCAATACTTTTTTTAAATCCTGAATGTGTGAAGCTATAAATTTTAGTGTTTAAATGTGGTAACTGGTCCCTAAAGCACCAAGCACAAATAACATAAAAATAATATTATAGCTAGGAGACAAAGGCAATGACAGCCTTTTTTGGAGAATAAACTGATTTTGGTCTAAAAGTAAATGTTAATTTGCATTTAGACTTTCATTAACTTCTAAGACAATGCTTGTTTCAATTGATACTGAGTCTTACTAATAAATATAACTTAATGATTTAATATCAAAGCATGTGTGCACTTTTGGATCCATTTATTCTTTAAAAACAAAAAACTTATCTATATTTAATTCTCTCTAAAACCCATTTCAATCAGTTTTCTCTCTACTATTCTCCCAGAACTACTCTGGTCAAGAACACTAATTTCTCTCTAAATATCTCTAGCTATATGTCCATGGCTAGCTCTCAGTCCTTATTATTATTATTATTATTATTATTATTATTATTATTATTAGTTTTCAGGTGTACAGAACAATGTAATAGACATTTATACCCCTCGCAAAGTGATAACCCCTCTTCCCCAATTTACTACCCATCTAATATCACATATAGCTGTTACAATTCCAGTGACTCTTCCCTATGCTGTACTCTACTTCCCGTGACTTTCTTTTCTTGACTTCTGGCATCACACTTTCCTGGTGATCCTCCTGCTTCACTGGCTTCCCTTCTCCTCCCCTTTACTGATTCTTCCTCACCTCCCTGACCTCTGTTAAGGAGTGCCACAGATCTTACCTCTTCTCTTTTTCTTTCTACACTTGGTCGGTCTCTCTCTCTCCCCCCTTCCCCATGCTGCCCCACCCCCTTTTTCTCTCACATTATTCTTTTGGCTGTTTTATCCAGTCACTTATCTAGCTGCCTAACATGTCCCAAGGAACAGTACATATCCCAATAGTCTCCCTGTAATTCCCCTTTTCCATAGTAATTTCATCTCATCTGACTGGAATTCTATTGTCCCAGTTGCTGTTTATTTTCTCCTGCAGGTTCTTCTTCAGAAAATCATAGTGGCTGTACCTTCTGAACATCCCTAGAATCATTGTTGTCATCTCCACCACCACCGCTTTGGTCCTGGCGCCAACATCCCTTAGCTAGACAATCGGAAAAGCCTTCTATCTGATCTCCCAGTGTTTTCCATCCCCTTCTTCTGTTTTCAGTTATAGTAGACAGAGTGCTATAGATCAGATTATATTACTGTTCTGCTCAAAACTGTGAAGAAGCTTTCCATCTGAGCCAGAGGCCTCCCGTTATCTCATTAACTGCAAGTACTCCGGCTCTTCCTCAGTCCCTTCAATGGAGCCACTGGCTTTTTCACCAGAGAGAGCCATTGCTTGATCCTTCATCATACTCAAATCTTTCAAATGTCATCTTTGTTTTATTTTTCTACAAAACACTTATATAATGTACATTATTTATTGTCCACCCATACAAATATGTAAACATCATGAAATCAAGACTTTTGTTGTTATTCACTGCTATATTTCTGTCATCTAGAAAAATGCCTGGTATAGAGTAGGAGCTCAATAAATTAATGAGTACATAGAAAGAAATGTACTAGTAAAACATGTGGAAAAAAAAAGACGCATTTGAAAACAAGCCTGACTATCTGCCTTCATTATTGCCAAGATCATTCCTATCAAAGCACCAAACCACTTTCCTCTAATTAGCTTTGTAAAATTAATTTTCCCCTACTTGCAAAGTTACACTTTGTGCCACATATAATTATAATTATTATAGTTTAAAAACTCAGTTAATCAGACATAAGTGTTAGGCATAGTCGGAGGAATGAGTCACAGGAGAATTGGTCTATTAGAATTTATTTGGGGTGTTTAAGTTGCGGGAGGTCAAGCTAGAAAAGACCATAACCTCCCCAGCTAAAACAGGTAGGAGTTTTATAGGAGGGGGTAAAGGAGGCTGTCCCCCCTTCAATGCTTCAGGGGGTTTTCGTTGCATTGTCTCTAGCAGCAAAGGGTTTCGGGCCATGACCAAGCCCTCCAGCTCCACACCCTGGCCCCCAGGCCTCTGTCCTGAAAGCCCAGGCGCCCTGATCAAGAGCCCCTAGGAGATAAACAGGATAAGACAGGATAAGATGGTTTCTACATTCCTGGTGGCTTCTCCAGCCCTAAGGCAAACACAAGTGGGCAGGTAAAAGGTACTAAGCAAGACAAGGTGGCTTTTGAGATAAGAAGGTTCCTGTTCCTGGCCTAACAATAAGTCCTAGGGTTTTGTTTTTTTTGTTGTTGTTGTTGTTGTTGTTGTTGTTTTGGCCTTATCATGTCAAAGCTGATGATGAGTGAGCATTCTATGCAAAGAAATAGCCCAATTAAAATGAAGTTTCTGGTTCTTATTCTAGACTTGCTAGTGCCTGGGACTCTAGAATTTGTTTTGTTGCTTTTTGTTGGTTTTAAATGCTAAGAAGGTGGTCACAGCTTTTTACATCTATAAAAACTCCTCTCTGAACTAGCTCCTATACGTTGTGTGTTTTGTTAGAATGAGTTGGCCTAAAACAATCTCTGAATGATTAGTTCTCTTACAATATGTGTAACCATTTCCAAATGGTGATTATTGGCATGTGTTTAGCAATTTCAGAGGCTCTGCAGTTTTTAGCTTTAAGAATTTTTATTGATATCATCACTTACCTTCTTTGCATAACCATGCCAAAAAAAAAAGAGAGAGAGAGAAGAACGGAAAGAAAATAAGGAAAATAAGACATAAAAGAAGGCTATAACACAGGAATGGTGAAAGACTTCTCTGGAAAATATAGTTCATTTAAAAAAATTGTTTAAAATATTAAGTATGTTTTCCATGGCAGGTGAGTTAAACTTTTCAAACTAGCGTTATACCTTACGAAATAGTATATTGTTCAGACTTCAGAAACATACTCAGTAAGTCTGAAGGTTAACACTGCATCGAAGACTTTCTACTCTGACTTAACATTCAGTGATCATAATGATGAAGAAATTTCTGTGAGTGCTGGGATCCTGGTCTCGCAAAATCTAAGAATGGAAGCATGGACCAGGGAGAGGCAAGGAGTTGCAAAAGAGGATAGTTTATTCTTGGAACGAGAGGGGGTCCCCAACTGGGGTGCCCAGTGACTGAGGCAAAAGCTCTTTTATATTTTCCCTTGCCTGCTTAGAGAAGGGAGCTGGCTCCTTTTAATGGAATTTGTCTATTGGGTTTGTTCTGTTTGCTCATCCTGAAGGGATTAGCGAATAACCCATTCCTATCTATCAGATCTGCTCCGGTTTGTCAGGCCAAAAGGGATTTACACTATAATTTATTAACCTCAGGGCGTCATTACATTTTTGTCTTGGAGTGAATGAGCCATTTCAGAACTTGGAGTTTCAGGATATGGCTGTCTTTGTTTATTCCACCAGGGATGTTTCTGTCTACCTAACAACATGTTAACTAATCTGTTTCAATAATGTGACAGGTTTTAATCTCAAATTTTGGTTGTCTAAATCATTGTTTCATTCATTGATTTGTTAAAGTCTTGGAAATACAGAGTGTGCAGGTATTGAGTCTTGTGTGTTAAAAACAAAACTTAAGCTTTGGAGATTCCTGTTATTAAATATTTCTAGTTTATTTTTAGTTCAAATCTTTGTTCCTTGAAAATTAGTATAGTCTTATACAGGAAGTTTAAAACTTTCAGATATTGGCTTCACAAATGCTCGGTGACCTGGGAATTTTTCTGAGCCCCAGCTTTTTCATCTACAAGAAAGTTTAGTGTTTTTTTTTCTTTTCATACAAATTAGTAATATTTTCTTTATTATCAATAAATGTGCATTTCAGACTGTTTTGAGTTGCTGAAGACTACTTATTGGTAAGAAGGGTTTTAATGGTGTCTGTTTCATGTGGGTCTTGTGAGATTTCACTTTTGAAACACTTAGCCTGGTATGTTAAGTTCTTAGCTGTAACTGTTGTGCCTCAATTTCCTCATCTATAAATTAGAGGTAATGAGTTGTTATATAGTGTCCTGAAAGGATTAGATAAGTAAGTGTATGTAAAACACTTAAGCAATGACTGGCACATAGTAGGGACTATGTGCTACATATATCGTGAATACTGCTTTGTATACTTTTTAGTATCTTTCTAGATCTAAGAAGCTTAATTTTCTGCTGTGCCTCAACTTTTTGTACTCCAGGCTTATATCTGTATTCAGCAGGAATTTACCACACAATTTGTGCTCTTGATAAGAAGCTTTTACACATATCTGGGACACTCTACTTCTTGATTTAATTCATTATCAGTTAGGCAACATCATTTTTTGAGCGGCAGGTGGGGGGAGGGTCGTGGGGGGTGGATTCATTTATACTCAGGCCTCCCTGAATAGTATCTCTGCCTCCATCTTTTCAGAATTTTGGAATGCCATTTCCCCACATGATCTGTGCAAAGTAGGATTATGTTCTTAGACTAGGAATCGTTTAGAAACAAAAAATAAAAATCTTGTAGATACTTTATATATTATTTTTGTTTTCTATTCTGTTTATTGGTTAATAATAATTAATGTCCAGTCAAATGCTCTTAAAGGAATATGAGAAATCTTCACTTGTATTCTAATCGGTCTTTTGAGATTTAGTTTCATTGCATGTTCTTCTACTATAAATACATCATTCAATTAACTCTCTGTCATCTCTGAAAACCTACATATCAGGACATTTTTGTATGTTCTTGCCAGTTTCGTGGCAGTTTCATGAAGGACTAACAAAGAACAAAGCCACCATGGCCAGCCAGTTTACTTTGTTTTGTTGTTCCTATGTATGTGTGAGTGGGGAATAAACACTAGATGATAAGGTGTAATCAGAATATAGAATATAATTAGTTCCAGTAATGTTTAAGCAATTCTTTTTAAAGTAATTCCAAGAGATTTCAGCTCTGGGGTCAGTTAAAAAAAAGATCTAGAAAGTTATAGTTCTATCATTACTGAATTATACTTCAGTAATATTCTTTTTTTTTACCTCTAAGAAAATCATTTTTCATTTGAAGCTAATGCTTAAGAGATATGTTACCTTTTTTTTCATTGTTTCTTGAATTGATTCGTCATTCCAAATGTTACTGAGTATCTCTAGCTACTGAAATGTTGTTATATTAAACTTTACTTTGTGCTTCCTTAGCATTCATTAAGGAAAGGGTTTGCTTGTTATATTGGTGGTCTTTAAGCCTAGACAGATATATTCTACAATGCATTTTTCTTTTATTGATAGTAAACTTTATAGTGAGAATTAGTATAAAGAAAGGGGCAGGGCATTATCCACTCGTAAGGGTGTTGTTATTCATTTCTTTTCTAAAGCATAGTTTATCAGGAGGCAAAGTGCCTTTTTGCTAGCTGAACAGAGGTTTTGGTATCAAATTCTGACTCCACTTGTTGACTGTGTGACTTTGAACAATTTACCTTCTCTGAGCCCCAGTTTCTCTATATTTAAAATTAAAGTCAGTGAATTACATGCAAAAACATATTCCTGGTTCTTAGAAAATGCTTGTCCTGTCTCTCCTTACTACTCCTTTCTGTCTCTTCCTATCTCACCAAATGGGATGGGCAGCAAATGAAACCCAAAGTAGTTACATTTTGCTACATAATCCCAACATTTAAGCCATTTTCCAGTATTTATAAGAAATCTTTAAGCACTATAGCTGCAGCTAGTCATTTATTTTGTATGTTGAAACATATAGTAAAGCATAAGCTGCTTTTGCTACATGTAAAACAACACATCAAATCATGCTCTCTTCACTATTTTTCTTTATGAGTATCTCATATTTTTATCTTAATAATTTGGGGATTGAGCTTTATTGCCTACAAAAATGTTTATTAGAGTGAAAAAGAATACCTTTAATATTTGTAAGGAAATTACAAAATATTTTACGAATCAAGAATATAAATTGCTAACGTCATAAAAATAAAGTAAATGTTACAAGTAAATGTTAAAACTCTGATCAGGTCTAAAGATCAGAAAGTACTGCCAAGACAGTTCACTAGAAATGTCTATGGGCAATTTATATAATATGTTAGCTATGTAATTTTATTTTTCCCTAACAGGAGAGCCTGACAAGGAGCTGAATCCTAAGAAGAAGATTTGGGAGCAAATCCAGCCTGATCTTTACACTAATGATGAGTGTGTGGCTACATACAAAGGAGCTCCCTTTGAGGTGAAAGGGAAGGGAGTGTGTAGGGCTCAGACTATGTCCAACAGTGGAATAAAATAAAACAAAATTAGAATGCTTCAGTTACTGAACTACATTGGGAAAAACTTTAATAACAATAAAAAGAAATATGTTTGTCACTTATTCCTAAAATATCACTGGTTCATTTTTGTTATTTCTCTTCTAGACTTGACTAGTCTTCTACCTGGTATATATTATTTGCAATTGATTAGAAACTCACTATGTTTTTACCCATGATTTTTGATCCTTTATAATGTAGAGAAGAAGTGGCCTATGTTTTGTGATGATTTATTTTTTAGCAGGGATATTGGTTAGCAGATTGATAGTTCTTTCTTTATGCATTTTTAGATAACTTGAAGTAGATTAACAGTTTGTTTCTTATTTGTAGACACATAACACTTGAAATTTTAAGCCCTTGGATTTTTAGTGTATCATATGTCTGTTATGAATGTCTTCTCCTCTTCAAAAATGATGTTAGAATTTTTGTAAGGTTTATCAGCTCGTCATACTATAATAATACTGAACACGAACAACTGTTGATTCTAAAGAGCCAAGCATCATGAAAGCTAGGAGATGTGGCATTTGAACATTACTGCTATTGCTTGCCAAAGTAACCCAGACTTGTATATTTAAGGCAACTCTTTTGAAAGACTGAAATTTTCAACTGTGTATTGAACTTTTCTTTCCATTTAGCAAAGTAATTAGTAATAAATTTTGACTGTGAAGCATAAACACGTTGCAAAGTGTTGCCAATGTAGTTTTCCAATAAATGGACCATTAAACGCAGCAGTCTTACTTTTTTATTCTGGCTGACTTTAAAGACTCTTTGGGTACCTAAAAAAAGATTATTTCTAACTTACTGTTTTTAGAAGAGCTTTTAAGGTTGATGTAGTTTGCTTTTTCATGTACCATCATAATGTGAATATATTAAAATAAATGGTAGCCAAAAACTTAATATACACTAAGGTATCAAATGCCCATTTTCACTCATCTTCCAGATATTCCAGGGACACTGAAAATTAACTTAAGAGTTATTAGCTTCAAGTTCACCAGCCTTGAGATGATGACTGATGAGTTGGGCTACCAAAAGAAATGCATCTATGGAGGTAGGAGTATAGATAGTATTTGAACGAAAAAAAATTCTAGCACTGTAGCTATTTATAGCCTCCAATAAGGAGGAGAGGCAAAACAAAAAAATTTAAAACCCTGTATGTGGAGTTATGAAAGACATAAGTAAAATGCATTTATTTAAGTCCATGGAATTCTGGTAGGCCAGGACATGGTACTTTAATAGAATTCTTTCTGAAAAACTGAGTAACAGAGCTTTGTTAACATGCGTTGATAACTAAACAAATGAGTTTCCAAAGTTATTTTTCACTCAAGATCCATTATTCTTTTGGGAATAAAGCTGTGGCAAAGTCTTTCATAATTCTGTATTTTCCCATTTTTCCCAATTATATCAGATTTCTTTAAATAATTCTAATATCATTTAAAGAATATTTTAACTACTTACGTAGTTGAAATATGTATTCCAAATTCTTCAAGTTACATAAAAGCATTGCTTAATCAAGGTATCACTTTAGCTCCATTCAGTTATCATTTGTTAAGAAAACTTAATTCTGTCTTATTTGTATTGCTGGGATCAGAGAGCTTATGGAGTCAACAACAAAAACAGCATTGTTAGTGAACCTGGCTTAACTCTTCTGCCTTTTGAATGGTACTTGGCTCTTTGAGGATTTTAACAGTAGGAGATTGTGTTAGGTCACAAACCTAACTAAACAGTTGGTGCCTCTTGACATCTATTTATGTATTGCAAAGGAAACCAGAACAAAAAGCTGACCGTCCACCAAGATACTTTCTCATGAAAGTTGGCCCATTATTATACATGAATATTGGGAGTACTAACTTTTCCTATATTTAGAAATCCCATGTTTTCTTGTGAGATGAAGTCATTTTCAGGATATGTCGATTTTAATATAAAATTGGATTTTTTTTCCTGCTTTGCTTTTACTAAGAACATTAAGTACGTTACAGTTACAAGAACTTTAAATGCCCACCAAACAGATAATTGGTTGTTGCTTTTTAAAATTATGTAAATTCCCACTTAGAATATTTACAAAATATTCAGAGTAACTCATAGAAGTTTAATAGGAAGCATGTCAGCAAGATAGAAGGTGTGGATAGGGCCTCATAGGGCAACATTAGTGAGTTTAACCAGGTCCCAGTGCCTGGGCCTTAGCTTTGCAGGTCCAAAAACCTGCATTTATAGATGCTAAGAAATCCACAGAGCCTAGTAGTATTGGATTTGAGGCCAGATTACCTAGTAGTTTTGATTGCTGGCTATACAATTTAACTGCCTGTGTGACTTGGGGCAACTGTTCGGCCTTTATATATATTTTACTTCTGTCATCTGGAAGATGAATATAATAACAGTACTTACCTTGTACTCTTGTGAAGATTGTGTGAGTTAGTTCCCATAGAGTACTTAATACAATGCCTGGAATGTAATAGGTGTATATCATGTTGATAGGAGTTTATATTAGGGATGTTCCTTTCCTACCTTTTTCCCTCCCCTCTCCTGGTATCATATTTCCTGAGAGGTTGAATTCTTGTTGAGAAGAAGTGAACAGCGCATCTTAAGGAATACTTCATAGGCTGTGGACCTGTCTTTCAACAGAGCTGATTATTCCTCTACACCAACTGTGGTATCTTTTCCTCACTAGAGATGTTCTGTTCATTACTGAAACTTTCTCTTCCCTCCCTGAACTCCCATGGCAATACATTTTTTGGATATTAAATGCTGGCCGTCCTTGCTCATTGATGCCCTTTCAATGGTTTAATATTATTGATAAAGTTTCAAATGTTTTTGCAATGTTTTTTAGACTGGGAAGGAAGATAGTATTTTTAACTATTGTGTTTAACATAAATAGATGTAATCATATTTTCAGGTTCTTGGTGGGTGAGGGAGCACCTCACTAGTTCTTATAACAAGGGCATTAAAGAGGCATGCATATACCTCACGTTTCCAGAGAAATTGTATCTTGTACCTTTAAGAATATAAAAATATCAAGAGTGCACAATATTAGCTGTGTACTTTACATAAATTGTGACACAAGTCCTGGTTCTAAGTTCTGTGCAATGATAAAACAAATTGTATCGCCAAGGTACCAAATGAAAACGAGGAAGGCAAATTAATGTAACAACTAACAATAACCTTGCAAATCGCTGTTTCGTGGAGAAAGCTTGGCCCTCTAAAATTGTAGTTAAGGAATAACTATGTCCTTCTCTAACAAAAGTTTCTGTCTACTGTCATGAGTATCTGTCTACTGTCATGAATTTCATTATAGAATTATTAAGACATTTAATGTTTTATAGCTAACAAAGTACTTTCATAATGTCTTACCAATGTCTTAATTCCCTGGAGGTAGACCAGCCAGTTTACCTGAAAGAAGCAACAGAGAAGTTAAATGCCAGAAATAAGAGGCATAACTAGCTGAAACCTAGATCTTCCAATTCTTACTAATTCTGTGCTCTTCTCCATTACAATACCCTTTGTTCCATAGCAGTTAAATAGTCACATGGTTTATTTTTCTTGAATGAGAGTTAAACATTTGTTTATACAGTAGGGAAGGATAGCGATAAATTAAAAAACCTAAGCTCTAGTAATCCATGAAAGGAGATTCAGGTAGCTCCTTTAGTGGAGTATTTAAGAGATTCTAAGGGGAGCCATGAGGTCTTTAAATACTCCTTTGGAATGGTTACAAAAATTTATCATTTTTTTTTCTTTTTGTACTGAAGTTCTTGGGAAGAATTATTTGGCAAAACCAGGCTGATGCTGCTGCTGGTAGCAGCAGTTGCCTTTCTAAAGAACCAAGTGCCTTGATTCTTTGAGTAGTAAGTGCACTGTTGTTTAAGGCACTGTTCCTGTACTGACAGTTCATCGCAAAGCCACCTGTGAGGGAAGTCACCAAGTTCCAGTTAGATAAGTAGATGATTGATAGATAGATAGAGGATTGATAGATGATAGGTAGGTAGGTAGGTAGGTAGGTAGGTAGATAGATAGGTGAGAGAGAGAGAGAGAGAGAGAGAGAGAGAGAGAGAGAGAGAGAGATACTTTTAACCAGGAACAACCCTTTACACTTACACTACTACTACTTGGATGATAACCCTAAAATTTGCAACAATAATAAAGAAGATCATTGCTGATGGCTAATAGGCCTCAAAAACTTGATCTTCTTCACATACCACCTTGTTGGAATGGAAAAGTTAGTGACATACACATGCTTGCTTTTTGCTCATTTTACAGTTAAGGTTTTTTCCTTTAGATAAATCTTAGCAGAGATAATTCATAGAAGTATAACACCAAAAATTTTGGAGAAAGGACCCAGAACAATGAAATAATTGAAGATTTAAAAGTGAGCCATCTAGAATTTCAGAGTGTGAATTAATTGTTGTATATTGTTTTTTCATCCTATGTATTCCCTTGTTTCTTTTTTTTCCTTCTCCTGCCTTACTCCCACCCCACTCCTAACACACACTATTCCCAGTTCTCTGGATTTTCGAGTAAAATATGTGTGTCAGTGTTATTTTATATCTTCATCAGCATCATTTCCTATCTGGCAGGCTATTATCCTTAGCAACAGCAGCAAAAACAAGCCTGGGGCTCAATAATTGCAAGAAAAGAAATAAACCATTTTAATGAAGGAGCTAACTACTTTTCTTGCCTTTCCCATTGTGACATATGCCTACAGAATTGGTCAAATAGCAGTTATTAATGTCTGCTCATTGCCACAATGGCATTTACATGATGACTTCATGTGAAGCCTGATCTGACAAAGTTTTACATTTGTTTTTGTAAATTGCTTCATTAGAATATCATATATCCCAGTAGAGAAATGCCTTAATATATGTATCCATTAACTTTTCAGCCCTAACGTTACATATTTGGCCGATACTTGTTAATTTAAAACCTACTTAACTTTTCACACCTGGGGAATTTGGAAAGAACGGTGCATGAGTTATCCAGAATCAACACAAAAATTTGATTTCTTTTTGAAAAAGATTAATGAAAAATGCAAACTAAAAGTCACTTTCTGTAAGTTTAGCAAAAGAGAATGATTTTGGTAGAAACAACTTTTTCATAACCTTCAGTTTTCACATTTTCTCTCAAAATAGCACATACACTGAAAACAAAAATTTCAGATGCCTGTGAAAAGAGACTTATTTTTTAAATAAAGTTCGAGTGAGAATCTGGGAAATAGTAATGCCACTTAAAAAACATTAGCCTTTTCTAAAAGAATTTTGATATGCCTAAGAAAGTCTGAGATTGCTAATTGAGGTAGTATAGCTAGAAAAAAACTAAACCTGGTTAGGGTCAGACCTGACAGTGTTAGCGGTGAATCACTAATGCCCCAA